>NW_007726270.1:481221-513763 GCF_000696425.1 Galeopterus variegatus | reverse complement strand
GGACATAATAATCAACTACATTGTATATTGACAAAATAAAAATAATAAAAAATAAATAAAATTTTTAAAAAATCACTTAAAAAAAAAAATAAAAAACACTTATAAACTCTATTATGTTAAACTCTGAAACTGCCATTATTGTAAATCAAAATGATCAAATGTTGATAATTTCATATGGTTCAACCTACTAACATGCCAGGCAATGTGCTGATCTAAGGCAGTAAGCAAGAACGCATCACAGAGAGGTAAAGGGACAGGAAATATGACAAAGAAGGTAAAAAACAAGGAGGCAGATGAGAAAACTGGAAACAAACCAAATGTCCACTAACAGATGGATAAATAAACAGTGGTATATCCATACAATGGAACACTACTCAACAATAAAAAGGAATGAACTATTGATACATGCAACAACAGGAATAAATCTCACGATAAACCATGTTGAGTAACAGAATCCATCCAGCTTGTGAGATTAGGGGTATGGGGGAGGAGGGAGATAGGGAGAGACTGCAAAGGAACAGGAAGTTTGGAAGTGATAGAAATGTTCACTCTCCCAACTGTGGTGGTGGTTTTGTGGGTATACAAAAATATCAAACTTCTGAAATTCTACAATTTAAACATGGAAATTTATTGTATGTCAGTGATACCTCAAAACACTGTTTAAAAATCACTGAAGATATCTTCAGTGATTTCCCAATTAATCAAGAATATTAATTGTCAGATTGTGCTGAGTATAGTTTCAGAGGAGCAGTAAGATCCTCATGCCCTTCAAAAAGTGAAATGGGAATCTGACCCCAATATTAGTAACAGTTACATTACTTTGGGAGGACTAGTACTTCACTGCTAGGACCTCAATATTTCGCTAGCAGCCAAATATTAAAAGTCATCTAAGGGAAAATCTAGAGAACAAAATTAGCAAACAAGAAAATAGGGTGCTGGTAAGAAAATAAGAATAGCAATTTTGTCAATGAATTTCAGGAAGTCCCTTTTACAGAGTCACACACATATACAGAATATCAAGGCCCTCTGAAATGGGATTACTTTTAATAAACTAAAATGGTGTTCAAACAAATTATGAAATATTTTTAAATGAACTGGAAAACGTGGAGAACAGCTGAACAGAATCATTTGCAGAAGCAGCCAAAATATCAGAGCTTAAACAGTTAAAAAGGTAGTTCATCTATTTCAGGAGTTTAATACAAAATACGAAGAAAAGAGGCTAGAAAGATTTAGATGAAAACACACAGCTGACAAGTCACATGAAATAAATTAACTGAATTTTAATGCCAGCTCTGCTTAAGCCTGAATGCGAACAGTGTTCTCACTATGATGAACAATGCTGCTGTTCACAAGCCAACAGTCTACTGCTGGTTTCCAGATTGAAGTCTCTATTCTAACCTTTTGAGCTCAATACACTAAACTCCTCTGCTGAAAGAGATATTTATGTAAATGATAATCTTTTGGCAGTTGGCCATCAAAATCATATGTGCCTTTATTTTTCAGATATTTTCCAAAGGTTAGCATTTAAAGAATTTAAGTAACTTCACTTTTCAATTAAGAGTGAATTTAAATTTCCAGTATTATGAATCATGTGAATTAAAGTTGCCAGCAGTTAAATGGCCCACAGAAAGCATTATAAAATCTCAGGCATCAACGAGTTCCTAGTAAGTTCAAATGCAATTTCTGTCTATGCTACTAATCTAGCAGTATTTGTTAATGCCAACACCAATGTAAGCTAAAAGCATTTTGATTATAAATGACAGTGGTTTATGGAAAGTCCATATTAATTCCTTGACAGAAATTACATAAGCCATCCACATCACTTCCATGCAAAATGAAGTTTTAAATTACATAGAAAAAAAATCTCTACTTTAAATCCAAATATAAACATGTTCTTAGAGCATAATTTATGAAGAAGGTATTATTTATCATACTTTATAAGTAGCTGCCTAATAATGTCATTATTTAATAGGAGGTTAAAATTAAGATAAATTTTCTTAAATGATTTAAACAAGGCAAACTCTTAAATGCCTTAGAATTTTATTACCTTGAAATAAATTTAACTTCTAGTAGACTCTCAAATGCTTTCTACCAGTGAATGCCCATTTATTAAATACTCTCCATGTACCAAACACTCTGGAGATTCTGGGAGACAGATGGAACACACAAACAGAAAGTGGCATTGTAGCCAAAGAGGCAGAAACAAAAGATAAATGAAATCCATTTTTGTACCCACTGCTATCTGTAAAGACAACCCAAAACCCTAGACTTCTCAGGAGCTAACTATACTCTCCCCTTCTGTCTTCACCCAGATAATTCCTACCTGTCCTTTGTACTCAGAGCAATTTCCCCTTCCACAGGGAAGCCTCCCAAGACCAGTTCATATTCCTCTACCAAATAAGTCCCCAGAGTACATAGACTTTCTTGCACACCACATATCAAAATTGGAATTTTATATTCATTAGTTTATTTTTTAGTACCTATCCCCACCCCCAGGCTGAAAATTCCACTAAAGCTGGGAACAAGTTTGGTTTTGTATCTCCAATGTGCAGAAATACCATCATAATCCTGTTGTCCCATAACTCTTTGCAGAGTGAATAAACTACACACAAAAAAAAATGTTCTTCCTAAAGAACTCTATTCTTTTAAAATGCAATGATTTTCACCTTACTATTCTTTTTGATATTGACAAAAACCGTGCTTGAGAAAAAGCAGGGTGATCCATTTTGAGTTCATTTTTGCACAGGTGTGAGGTAGAAATCCAACTTCATTCTTTTGCATGTCGAAATCTAGGTGTCCCAGCAACATTTGTTGAAAAAACTGTTCTTTCTCCATTGAATGGACTTAGCACTCTTGCCAAATTCAACTGGCCATAGAGGTACAGGTTTATTTCTGGATTCTTAACTCTATTCCATTGGCCCATGTGTTTATCCTGATGCCAGTGCCATGCTGTTTTGATTATTGTAGCTTTGCAATAAGTTTTGAAATTGGGAATTGTGAGCCCTCCAACTTTGTTTTTCAAGACTGTTTTTGTTATTTGGGGCACCCTGCAATTTCATATGAATTTGAGGATCAGCTTTCTGTTTCTGAAAAAAAGGCTATTGCAATTTTGATAGAGATTGCACTGAATCTGTAGATCACTTTGAGTAGTACTGACATCCTAATATTTAGTCTTCCTATCCATGATCACAAAATAACTTCCCATTTGTTTAGGTCTTCTTTAATTTCTTTTAGCAATGTTTTGTAGTTTCCAGTGTAGAAGTCCTCCTTGGTTAAATTTATTCTGAGGTGTTTTATTTTTTTTAGATCCTATTGTAAACAGAATTGCTTTCTTAATTTCTTTTCAGATTGCTCACTGCAGGTGTATAGAAATACAACTGATTTTTGTGTGCTGATCTGTACCTTGCCAACTTTGCTGAATTTGTTTATTAGCTCTAATAGCTTTCTTGTAGGTTCTTTGGCATTTCGTATACATAGGACCATGTCATCTGCAATTAGAGGTAGTTGTATCTCCTCCTTCCAAATCTGAATCCTTTTATTTCTTTTTCTTGACTAATGGTGCTGACGAGAACTTCGAGTATAATGTTGAACAGCAGTGGTGAAGGCAGGCGTCTTAGCTCTGGCTGCTATAAAAGAATACCACAGACTGGATGGCTTGAACAGCAAACATTTATTTCTCAGAGTTTTGGAGAATAGAAGTCAAAGATCAGGGTGTCATATGGTGGGGTTTTGGTGAGGGCCCTCTTCTTGGTTTGCAGACAATCTCCTTGCTGTGTCCTCACAAGGCAGAGACAGAGAGAATAGTTCTTTGGTCTCTTCTTGTAAAGGCACTAATCCCATCATGAAGAGTTCACCCTAATGACCTCATCTAAGCCTAATTACCCCTCGAAGGCCCCAACTTCAAGCACCATAACTCTGTGGTTAGAGCTTCAACATATTGATTTTGGCAGGACACAAATATTCAGTCCCCAGTAGCAGGCATCCTTGTCGTCTTCCTATGTTAGGGAGGAAGCTTTCAGTCTCTCAACACTGAGTACGATGTTAGCTGTGGGTTTTTCATAAATGCCCTTTATCATGCTGAGTAAGTAGTCCCCTTCTATTCTTAGCTTTCTGAGTGTTTTTATCATGAAGGAGATTGGATATTGTTAAATGCCTTTTCTGCATCAAGTATTCTCTTGTAATCCTTTTTATTTTTGTAAGGTTGATAGTAATGTCCCAGTGCTTTCTGATTTTAGTTATTTGTGTCTTCTCTTTTCTTCTTTGTCAGTCCAGTGAAAGGTTCACCCATTTTTTTCTTAAAATACATGTTTTTAAAATTTTCTTTTATGTGAATTTTTTTTCCTTTAATCTATTGTGAATTCCAGCAAATATAACCACTTAGGATTGTTTTTACTACCTATGCCACTGATCACCTCTACTAATAAAAATGAATAGGTTTATAGACATTATTATTTGGATATACTATGATTACTTCAATTAGCATAATTTTATTTAAGAGACAGGTTATCTGTGTTGCCGATTTTGGCAATTTCAGGAATACCTGGTGTAGTTTATGAGATAAGCTTTTTTTGCTGTTGTTAAAAAAGATGACCAGTAAGGGGATCTTAACCCTTGACTTGGTGTTGTCAGTGCCACACTCTCCAAAGTGAGCTAACCGGCCATCCCTATACAGGGATCCGAACCCATGGCCTATGAGATAAACTTTGACCGAGTCTCACTTTGAGACTGAGCCTTGTTCCCACTTCACAAGAAGTGACCTTGGACAAACCAACTAGCCAGAACCTAGGGTCCACATCCCTAAAATGAAGACACTGCAACATGTCCTATCTACCTCACAGGGTTCCTGTACAGATCGACTAGGTCAATATATGTAAAAATTTTTAGATAACTACTAAGTACTATAAAATCACAATTATAGATAAGCAAGTGAAGTTAACCACCAAAATAATGATCTCAACTTCATGCCTACAGTGAAAAGCTACACAAAACAGCTTAATATAAAATGGCCAGTTAAGCAATTGTAGACTATATTACCCACACTATGTTCACAGCCTACTCTACTGAATCTAATCTTTGGAAATTCACATTAGGGAAAAAATATGAGTTAAGATATTTATTAGTGTTTATATAAACAAGCTTTAACCACTAATTCAAAAATAGAAGGGATTTTCTCCCCAACAAGAGTACATTCTTTAATAGGACTATTTGAATAAGTATTCCATACAAATAGAATATACACCTTACCATAAGGAAGGAAGGAAAGAATATTTTACATTACACAGAACAGACGTTCAGTTGCTTAAACCAAGATGATTTACCCTTCCAACCAAATACTTATTTTTCACATTTATTACAAATGTTGCAGTCAGTTCAGTATATGCCAACAATCATACTTTAACAGTTAGTGGTGTGAAGCACACCTGACTGTTTCAAAAGGGACATGTGACCCACTCTTCATTTCAGAGGAGCAGAAGTGGCTGAATTGCTCTCTGCTCTTTAATGTTTCAACCAACAATTCCACTGCCTCATGAAGGCCAGTGTCTTAGGTTGCTGAAGTTTTGAATATCTGCCTTTTTCAATCCTTCAAGGCAGGTAAGCCAAGTGAATGCACCATCTCTGAGGGCGTCACGGTCTGTTCTATACCCTGCTTACTTGCAAATACCATTAAAATGGCTTTTCTCAGTTCTTCCACAAATATGGCAACCAACTTTGATCTGGAAATGCCAATTTGGTTTTGGTTACAACCATCTACTACCTAAGCAACTGCACCAGTGTTTCTATAATATCTCCTATATGGCCATGTCCTCCTAAACCCCAGACTTGGAACTTAAGGTTTTATATGTTACCGTCTCAACATTAAATCCAACAGTAGAACAGTAGTAATGACTTCTCCAACCTGTATTCCATACAAAATTGTGGTCTTTTCCTGTTTCATCTAATCCCCAAATTAAAATCCTCATTTCCCAGGTTCCAAACAGACTAGAAAAAATACTTGAGAAAAATCCACCATGACAAAGTGCCTGTTTGCCCTTGCTAATCCTCAGAGACTGGCCCTGGCCTCGGCAGCAATTCCTATTCACGCCACCTCTGCCTGCCCTGGCCTCCAGCTCCGGCTCTGCTCCAAGCCTGGACTTCCACACTGAACTTGTCAATTCTGTTTATCTTTTCAAAGAAACTTTTGGTTTCACTGCTTCTCTCTATTCTTATTCTATTCTCAGTTTTCTTTATTTCCACTCTAACCTTTACTACTCCTTCCTTCTGCTAGCTTTGAGTTTAATTTGTTCTTCTTTGAATATTCCCAATTAATTTTCAAGATCAGATTAATTGAAAACAACCTACCATTGCAAAAAAAGTTTACAAATTGGTAATACTTGAACCTACCTACAGTTTAGGACTTTTCTTGATATTATATTACCAAAACTCACTAGAGAAACAAATAGATGCTTAAACCGATGTAGGATTGTAACAGTCATCTTCAACTCTTAAATTTTAATATTCTTCAGAACAGCTCATTTTTCTCACTCACTAAATTTGTTAGGAAATGTTATACTTTGAATCAATTAATTTATATTAATTCTGCTTTATTTATGGGGATTCAGTTTAAGATTTCATTTGGAAATAGGTTTACACTGGGGGTAAAAGTCTGAAAAACAGTATATGAGGGGTCTTCAAAAAGTTCATGGGAAGATTAGTATTATCTTTTAATTCTACTTTTCACAGACTTTTTGAAGTAGCCTCGTATTTCAGCATGATGCCTACCATGACAGTGTAAGTGATCAGATAATAGCAATTGAGATGACAAAACAGTAATTTCAAGCCAGGGTAATAAGAGAACACTTCAGTAAAGAGGTAAAAGAGGCAAAATATTTCACAACTGACTCAATATGAAAATAGTACCTATGATATGATATTTTAAAATGTGCAGATGAAAGTAAATGAGATCAAATTTTCATAGTTTGTTCTAGGCAACACTAATAATATTATGAGTTGCTACCAAGTGATAAGAGGTGTCCATGTAATTTTCGCCTTTAAGAAATCTAAAAAGGTATCACATTAATCACAAATAGGAAGCAAATGGTTTGCAGTAAAACTCTTAAAAACTAGCATAGAGAATCGAGCCTCTGAACTCAAAGTCAGTCTATGAATATGTCTCACATTACAGCAAAACCTTTATTACACATATCATCTTAAAAGATTTAACGTTTAATAAGTATAGAACCCAAATTCTATAATGTTTAGGATTTAATATTTTAAAATACAAATTTATAAGCAGATCAATTTTTTAGAAAACTCTTCTTTCGGGCCGACCCTGTGGCGCACTCGGGAGAGTGCGGCACTGGGAGCGCAGCGACGCTCCCGCTGCGGGTTCGGATCCTATATGGGAATGGCCGGTGCGCTCACTGGCTGAGCGCAGTGCGGGCGACACCAAGCCAAGGGTTGCGATCCCCTTACTGGTCACGAAAAAGACAAAAAAAAAAAAAGAAAAGAAAAGAAAACTCTTCTTTCTTCACATCCACTCTTCTCCCAAAAGTTAATTTTAAAGAATTTTAGGAGGAAAAGGTATTACTAAACTTAAAAACTATGCCATATGATTAGATAACCATTCATTTGCCTATGATCATGATTCTCGGTGCTGACAAATTTACAGGAAAGCCATTTGCGGGGGGGGGGGGAAGGAAAGTCAACCTTTCATTAAATTGTTTTTCTCTTGTTTTTCTGCTACAGAAAGGGGGAGCAGAATGCATTACATCGCATTTTATCACTGAACGTGCTAACAATGTTTCTAGTGAAACACTCCCATCTTGTGGCCTTCTTGAATATTGCCAACAGAGGCTACTTCTGCAGTGTGGTTGTACATCAGCAACTGACATATTCTTAGCGTTTTCATTAGCTAGGATTTTTGCTGTACATTACTTTTGTTTATTCTCATATTTTGAAAAGTCTTAGAAATATTTTTATCTGGAATTCTGAAATCACAAACCTTTACTGAAAAAACTAACTTCAGGAAAAAAAATTATGTCTCTAAAGGCATATTTAATTTTTTTGTTAAATTCGATTCCTTCAATAATCAGACTTGTTTAAAAATATGAATACGCATAATACTCTTACAAGTATTACAAAATGAACTAAAACCTGCACAGGTAATAATATTTTTTACATATTAAACATGTATTTTTTACACATTAAAACATACATTTTAGAGAAATTGATTTTGCTATTTGTTTCCAAATAGCCTTAGTTAATATACTTGAGTCTTTCATGTTGATGCTAGAAACACACCAATTTGGAACATTTAAGTTTCTTTTCTCAGAAGAGTTTAAATGCTGAAAAAATATTTTTTAAATCAATTTTATCCTATTAAAAGCAGAGGAAAACCTACTGCAAAAGCTACCTAGAAAAAAATTATAACCACTTAGTACATATGAAAATGGTATAAATACTTAAACAGATGCACCAGCTGTTAAGTGGTAAATATCACAATTAATTCTTTTAAGCTTTCCATACAAAACCTACTACAGTTACTAGACACAATTAGGACTAAATAAAGCATTTATTATTTGGCGTTTCATATAAGTTGGTAAATAGCTTACAATTTTTTAATAAAAAAGATAAAGTCAATGCTCTAGAAAAATTTCTATCTGTTGGAACATTCTCACTAATACATTATAATTATTCTAAATACTCATGAGTGTATCAATGAAAAATTGAATAAAATATATATGAAAATAAAAATAAAATTAGTTTAGTTCTATATTTCTACTACCTCAGACCCACTGCCTAGCTGTGTTGCTACAGAAGACAGACCCCTGGCTTCCAGAACAGGCCTGGGGAAGCTCCACAGTTATAGTTGTAAGAGCCTAACTCCTGCTCTCTCCCTCCTAGGGTTATGAGTATTAAATGAGAGATAATCTAGATAAAGTGCTTAATCCCATGTATGGCAAATATTGAGGGCTCGAGTAATACATTAGCTAGTACTTTTATTAGAATGTGTCCAGCACATAAAAAAACTCTATAAATATTTGTTTAATGAACACAACCAAATATTTAGCATACAAAAATGGAGTCATCAAAGTCACAGCCTTTTAAAACAACACTGACAGCAGCCTGGAGGAAGAAACTGAAGATAGGAAGCTGTCTAGAAGTGGGCCAATATGAAGCAACTCCACTAAATCGTGGCATTCACAAAAGGGTTATAAATGTAAGAAACCTTAAAAATGCAGCTGAACTCAAAGTAACAGGTAAATGTCTGTGAAAACATTGCTGTGATTTTAGTATCACCCAACTAATGGCAGAAACCACTAAGTGTTTAGTAAAATATGTAATCACCATCCAGTCTATGTGTAATGAGACTTTACTATATGCTTGGCCCAGGTAGACTTGTCCTATAAGAGAAACAGTTTACCCACATTTAGAACAAGAAGGAAGTATCTAAACAGTATTCTTTTCAAGACAAAGTGAGGCTTCTCATTTACCACCTTCCCGCAACCCATGTCTTCCTCAATCCAACGTCATCAGATTTCTTTTTTCTTTCTGAAAAAGCCCCTACTGCCTACTCAATACTAAGCACTTGCAGAGAAACAAGGAATTCGGCAATGTTTAAGGAAGTTACAGTTTGTGGAGCGTATAGTCTCCTTCAGGAGACAAACATTAAAGAAATAGCAATGCAAATATTTATAAGAGGATTACTATGGCGAGTGCTAAGAGGGACTAAATACACCAGTGCATAATGGACACATCTAATAAAATCTTGGAGGGGGGGTGTCTGGTTACAATAGGTTTCCTGAAGTAGTAACACTGAGAAGAGACAAGAAAGAGGTGGGAGAAAGGTGAGGATGGACCAGCGAGAAGAACATGTGGAAAGGTGAGAAGCAGGAGGGAGAAGGCCCGAGAAAAGAGCGGGAGTCACGCTGAGGATGCTTGGAACTCCAGGGTAGACCTGATGCTTGATGTGCAAAGACCATCATTTCCACTTTATACCACCCAGAATCAAATTCAATACTACTCTAAAAGCAACTCATAGTTGCTCTCCTGCCTATGACATCTTCCCAAGCAGTCCTCAGTGCTACAGAAATTACTTTTCATGTACTCTCAACTAGGGGTTTAAATACCAGGGGGGCAGACCATGCAGTTGGCAAGTATAGGGGAAAAAGGCAATTTTAAAAATGATCTAAAATGTAGGCTATAAATACATCATTTTATTCAAAAATAAAGACTAAACTGATCCTAAGAAAAAACTATTTACAACGGGAGAGACACACAGGAAAATTAGTCCTATAAATTCTTGCAGATGTTTAGAATAACTAACTTTTTCTGTTACCCTGCAACACAGCTATGGGTGATGTTATTTACTGCCCAGCTCTCTCATAGTCATGGAGTGCCACTTTGTGCCATTTTCTATCACTTATTTTATCTTCATTGGGAGATAGTCAACTGCTTTCTGCACTTATCATTTACCCTAATTTTTCTATCCAGGTTTATTTCTATTCCATTCCCAGCAAGAAATTCTCAAAATATGCTCCCTCAGGTCAACAGGGTTCCCTAACTGAGGCCAAGTTGCACTATTACAACCGATAATAGGCACTAGAGCATCAGGTAATGGATACAATTTTTTCAAGAAAAATGCAATGGATCTTCCATTTCACTCAGAGCAAATGCCGAAGTCCTTACAACAGCCCTCCGAAAGCCATCCATGTGTCCATGTCAGCTCCTGGCTGTTGCTGTTCCTCCAGCATCGACTTCAGGCACTCTCCAGCCTCAGGACCTTTGTCTCAACTGTTCCCTCTGCTGGAAATACATTCCTAGATATCAGCTCGGCTAATTCTGTCGCCTGCTGCCAGCCTTTGCTCAACTCCTCCCTTCCCAATGTCTACTATCCTGCCTCCCAATTTAATGTGGAACCTGGACTACCCCTCCTCCCCTAACTCTCCTCTAATTGCATGGGGCCTATTCACCTGCACACTGTACTATAGGACATGCACTGTTTATTAGCCATCACTCCCTGCTGGAGTGCATGGCTCCTCAGGGCAGGGACATTTGCCGGTTTCGTTCACGGACATACCCAAGCTCCTGGAACAGTGCCTGGTCCATAATAGATGCTCAATTACCATTTCCTGAATAAATGAATGAATTTTAGTCTTTCTCCCATTAATCTGTCTCACACCCTTGGATGTTGCTACAAGTCTGGTAGCAACAAAAAAACAAATAAGTAGCAAAATATATAAATACATAAACCCAAAAACAAACATGTCTAGTTTAACATGTTTTTCTTCTCCAAAAAACAAAAGTAGGCATGATTTGCAGGTGCACTGAAATAAACTAAAAAATCCTTTCCCTCATCTTTATTTATCTTTAGGAATCTGGATTTTCCAATTAATCTCCAGAAAGACAACGAATAAAAACAAACCAGGCAAAAAGAAATGTACATTTAATTGTCAACATTATATCTGATTACAGGTATCTCTGCCTATGGTTTGCATGCTCACTCTTTACATTAAACTTGGCAAATATACTAATCTTAGTTCTATCCATACAAAATGTGATTTCTATCATAGATTACATAATCTTTATTTCAATACAAAACTGCTGAGTTTCTTCTATATGGAGAATTATCTTGTGATTTTGCAAAGAACTGGATCAGGCTATTTCTTTAAAAATATAAAGATATTAATAAAATACTGAATCTCTGCATTCAGGGCAAGTGTATTTTGTGAATATAAAAATGGAAACGATAATTATATACAAGATTGTAATTTAATAAATTTTGAATTATGACAACACCTACACCTACAGAGAAGTCATATCATATCAAGAACACAGAATCTCATTAAGATTCTAAGCTATATATGTATAAAAAAACACCAAAAGAGCAGGCATGAAACAATGTTTGGAATAAATATTTTTAGTATCTCAAAACCTAATTAAAAGAAAAATTATCAGTACAAAGGATATTTGTACTACAAAGAAGATGAGACACTTCTAACTAATGTTCAATTTTTCGTGCCATTCAAACTCATAACTCTGCATGCAAAAGAAACAAGCCTGTGCATAATTCAGGCCAAATGATGAGGGGAAAGGGAGAGAGGGAGAGCTGATAATCACCCAGGAAATGAAGGAAAGAGGAAAGAGGTTAGCAAGAGGACCAGGAGCAATCAAACGAAGCTCATGAAAACTTTGGGTGAATATCAAGAAGGAAAATCATAAAACAATGTGTTACTATGAAAAAGGTCTTAAGTAATATACATAAATTCCAGATAATTTAGAGATATCAGATAGGCCTGCAAAGATCATAAATTAGACATCCATAGTGTCTATTTAGCAACTAGCTACTTCAATGAAATAGAAAATAACTACCATTCTGAAGTGCCCTAAGATCAAAATAGAGTATCAAAATAAAGATATGTCATTATCCTCATCATAAAATTATTCTGACCATATCATCCCAAGTTAAAGATTTGCTTGAGCAGTGTCAAAACAGAAATATAAAACATTATCTTCATGAAAACTACTTAAACTGATCTTTTAAAAACCTCTGTCATTACTTAACATGCTTAAAATACCAAGAGTAAAGTTTTATACTAAAATATTTCAATAGCTGCCTAAAACACTGTAATAAAAAGTAGACAGAAAATCTTTATCTACAGTTTTTATTTTACCCTCTTTCTTCTTACTAAATGTATGTTAACAAAAAAAACTGTCAAATGATCTAGACAAAAGCTTTTAGCTCAACACATAATTGCAAGAAAATTACAATAATTGTACCAATTAAAATAATCTTGAATGAACAGTATGTCATCTTAATGTTCCAATGGTTTATAGAGGGATCTACTTAATTAGCTTAAATTGCTTTCCAGTGCTAGTATCAAATGTCATTTGTTAAAAGTTGAACCAATTTAGAAAATAATTTAACAATGCAATTTTACCAAACATCAAGAACCAACATTTTCTTCTTCAGCTGAATAAAGCAAGCAGATGTGTCATCAAATTGCTATAAAAATAAACGAGGATTTTTATGGATTTAAAAAAATGAATTTTACTACTAGCATTAAAAATACTATTTTGTAATTGTTTTTACCAAATCGGATTTCTTTAATAAAATAAATGAATATCAATTATATACTACTGCTTTTTGTCAGCTGTAAATAAAACTTTTTATTATTCAAATGACAAGCAATAGCATCAAAGAACTCAGCGATGGCTAACTAGAAGGAGAATCATCTAAATTATTCCAACACACTCCAATATCTGGTTTTTCAGTATGATGATCAAATTGTATTCCTAAAGTTTTCATTCCAAATCATCTTATTATATTATATTTAATTATTTTAAGTCTATTCTTTATGAATTCTCAAAGATTCCTTACTATGCCACGAAATATTCTTTGTCAGTATTTGTAGGCATATAAGACATACTTATTTTTCAACAAAAAAAGGGGGGCCGGCATCTCAAATCACCCTAAATCCAACCCACTCGTGGATGGCAAGGCTACCAAGGGCTGAAGTCTAAAGTAATGGGTTGATTTTACAGCAAAACAAAGTTCACACCACCTCCTTATATCTCCAATATATAATAGTCTGTATTTACTTGAACAAAATAAAATATTCCCCTACAAAAATTCACTCCAATTTATTTTTGTTATATGATCAAAAGTACTTACCCCCCTCAAAAATACTTTTTTCAAAAATGTTCTATTTCATAAGCAGGGTGTGAAAATTACTATTATTTTTAAACTATATGTTATATATTCTCTTTTGTCTGTAAGATATATTTTAATTAACTTAAAAGTGTAAATCTTCAAAAATTTCCTATGAGGCTCAAAATGCTGGAAATTGAGACAAAAGTTTTAAAAGGTCAAGCAATTTTCTATCATCAAGGAACAGTCATTTTAGCCTGATGGTGATAAAACTAACCGGCTAATTGTCTGAGCTATCATATTTTTGCTTTTCTCTAGATCTTTCAAATGCATATGTTTTACCTATAATCAGAATTTAAGTTCCTCAACCCCGAAGTATTTAGGTGCTAGTGATATGCTGTATGTTAATTCACCCTCACATGGTTTAGAAAAATATGTGCGTGTTTGCATCTATGTGTGTGGACATGAATGTAGATATAGAAAAATACACAAAATATGTTGAGAGAGAACGAGTGCACAGGACACAGTGTGAGCGCAAATAATAAAGCAAACGAAATAAAACATTAACAACAGATGGACCTGGGTAAAGGGTATGCGGGTGCTCTTTGTGCTATCCTCATTCTCGCAACTGCTTGTAAGTTTGAAAGTATTTTCAAAGAGAAAGAAATTTATTTAAAAACTAGGTAAGTTCCTCAAGGGCATAAGAGGCTTCGGTACTTGTCCCTCTATTCACCCACCTCCCCAGCCAGCCCCTGTGACACAACAGCATAGAGACCAACCATACAGCCTCAACTCCTAGTCAAAACTCACACTAAATACATTTTAATGAAGAAAATTAACTAGAGTGGATAAACAAAAATCAAGGGAAGCAATTAGGCCTCTGACACCTACTCATCTTAGTTTCTTAGAGAAAAGAAGAGTCAAGGTTTCAGGAAGAGATGTTATATCCAAATGATACTATCCCCAACATCCAATGAGCACGGCCTACAAACAGCAGACGCTTAATAAATTTTTGTTAGAATGAACTGAATATGGCTTTCCTAAAGGGCCTTTAAAACCTTTTGTTTATTTTCACATCTCTCCTACTTCTGTCTCCTGGGGACACACAGGCTGTCTTTCACACCTTCCCACCTCTTCACAGAACACGCAGGGGCCCAGCTCCTGGGGCTCCAGGCATAGTCCTTGAAATGTAAAATATTGATCAAAGTTTCTAGAATCCTGAGATACAGCATACATCTACGAATTATAGTCAATTAAAGGAAGGCAAGGAGACTGACTTGAGTCCTATTCTGTACCAAAACCAAGACTGATTTGGACTATTCACTTTGTTTAAAAAAGAAAAGAAAAAGAAGGTATGATTGGTCAAATGTATCCCCCAAAAGTTCACGTGTTGGACATGTGATCCTCACTGTAACAGTGGTAAGAGGGTATTTGATTATGATATTTGAAAGATGGGGCCTTTGAGAGGTGATTGGATCGTGAGGATGGTGCCCTCATGAATGGATTAATCCACTCATGAAGTAATGAGATACCATGGACTGGTGGCTTTATAAGGAGCACATGAGAGAGCTCTTGTGATTCTCTTGCCATGTGACATCCTGGTCACCACGGGACCCTGTAGAGTTTCCACCCAGAAGAAGGCCCTCACCAGATGTGCCCCCAGGACCATGGACTTTCCAGCCTCCAAAACTGTAAGAAATTTAATTTCTTTATAAATTACCCAGTTTCAGGTATTCCGTTATAAGCAACAGAAATGGACTAATACAGAAGGACAACTGAAAAAGGTGATAATAGTTTATTTTAAATAGGAAAAACTAATGTTTCTATGAAGATAAAGAAAAGTTGCAAAAGAAATAATGTATTACAGCAATATTTGCTTCACAGATTAGTTGTTATTGGAGTTATAAGAAATAATTTACATTAAATCTCTTAAAGATTAAATACACTAACTTGTAATATTCTAGAAAGAAATACAGAACACAAAAATGTCAAAACTAGATCCTTACTTTCAAAAAATTTCAGTTTCTGAAATATTTCTGCCACTGCTATAGCTTAAAGAGGTTTCAATACTATGACAATGTTATGAAAGGCAATTCAGCAATTTAAGAGCATGGACACTGGGGCCAGAGTGCCTTGATTCAAATCCCAACTCTACCACTTACTGGAGGTGCAGCTTTCAGCAAGCGACTTACCTCCTCTGGGATTCAGTTTTCTCATGTACAAAATGCAAACAATACTAGTACCTACCTCAGAATTGTGAGAATAAAAGTTAAAATGTGAAGCATTTACAACAGTGACAGACACATAAGAAGTACATGGAGTCTGAGAGACCTGGACTGAAATATCAGCTCTGCCACTTAGGAGCCAAGTGACTTTGGAAAGTTAGTTAAACTTTCTGAACCTCAATCTTCCTGATTAATAATACGGAATCACTCCAAACACCTCTCTGAGCTTTGCAAAGATTCAACAATACATAAAGCACCTCGCAGAGTATCTAGTGTTAAAGAAGAAAGGTCAGGAATGCTAAGCAACCTGTCCTTAAACAAGGACCCCTGTGAGACAACTAGCTCTCCTGTTCCCAACTTTTCAAATTTCTTGGAACTTAGAAATATATTCCTAGAGTAATATATTACTCTAGGAACAATACCAATTCAGACAGAGTCTAGGAAGTTAAAGCAGCCTCAAATTACTTCCACTACTGTTTCTTAAGCCATCTCTCCACTATCAAAGTTTTTTCTAATTTCAAATCCAGTTCATAGTTCCTAAATGAAGGCTTATCCTTTTCTCTGACATATTTTTATTTACACACAAATAGTAATACTACCAGTTTCTCAAGGATAAATGTGAGTCAAAAGACTACCTATTATTTTAAACAGGGCTTTATGTATAAATATACTATGTGAAAAATATCCCATTATTTGGTATGAATTATTATTAAGCAGTTAAAACTTTTTACAAGTTTTAACTTTAATAATAAATGGGATAATCCAGCAAGCATTTATAACCATACGGCACCTGTGTTATTCAGGAAATAAAATTTAATATGTTACTATACAGCCAACAGCAACACCATCATGGTCTCACAATAAGATGATTTCTAAACTATCAAGGACCATTTGCAATGCAGTACTACTTCTCCACAGGCTTAACAGTAAATATGTATCACTGCATATACTGGGATACCTACTTGACACAGTGCACATGATTTATACCACCATTGATTTAAGTTAGCATGAGTGAAACAGCAAAACCTAGAAGGGCTCAAATCTGTAGACTAATACTGCAACAATCCTCTACAATTGCAAAAACAGTTATTTACCTTAAAAACATTAAACAAAAAATATATATATAAAATAGGAATTAGAAAGTTAGGAAAACCATATAGTGACAGTACTCTAAGGAAAGAAAAATTATTTGAAATCTTAAAAGTAGTAATATATGAACTATATACTAAAAGCTTTGTTAGAGTTAATATTTCATTTGTATTTTATGGTAGTTTCAATTATACCCAATTTTATAAAATTGTTCGTACAGTTCTCTTCTATTACCTTCTTTCTAAGAGAAAGTTTATTTAGAATAGCAGTTGAAACCTCTGAAGTTATTAAAGTCTTTTGGTAAACAAAAAGGATTACAGCCTTATTCGTGAATTTGACAAGATACTGGTAACTTAAAACTTTATATATCTGAAAGAGTAAGAACATGTCCAAATGAAGCTCTAAATTTTACACGATGGAATATATACTAATACAACTCCAATATTATAATGGGATTAATGAGAATGATTAGTTAAATCCATAAGTATACATTTGATACATATTCTTTCGTATTCATTTTGTTTCATGTGAGTTAATTTTTTTTTTTTTTTTTTGAAAACTCAACCTAAGATAAAGTTAAATATAAAGAAGTCAAACAAAGTACCTTTCATAGATAGTTTTTAATGTCATTTGATCTGGAATACCTTCAGTCTCTTCCAAATATAATATAAGCCATGAAGTCCGGTATGGCCACTGCTCGGTAAGGTTGATCCAGCTAGCAAGCCTGTCCCAGTTGAAAGTAATCTGATTGGCTCTCAGTAATCGCCCTTTAAGGAATACAAAAACATTTTTAAATTAATAGGTATGTTATATTATGTAGAACAAGACATTCTGTATATTCACAAATAATTTAACTTTAAATTTCTAAATTTGTCATTTAGTTTATACTACAAATTCAAATCTAGTATTTACATGGATTCTAAAATCCAAAGAGCTGTACTTACGTAAAGCCTCTAGGGCTTAAACACAGTTCTGTTTCATTCTAAAGTAATTATTTTGGTCTGATATGCCACTGATACAAAGAAGAGATACACTTCTTTGACCACATACACGCAGGCAAAAATCTCTCAAAACTGTGTTATCATACAGTCTCAACACTGCTTGAAATCATAAAGTAGAACAGTTTACCCATGAAGGGCCCAATCCTCTAAAGTACCATCTGCTAGGATCCTATCAATGGACCTTAAACATATCCAAACATGCTAGTCCATTCTTGCTTTATTATGGGTCAGTGTGCAATCCCATACACTTTCATTTTTATGTACTAGGGCAGCCTATAAAGTAACCTACCAACTGAGTTATAATGTTTCTAAAATTTGTTATTTACATACTGTATTGAAAAGAAACAACCTTATCTATTGCTGGGGTTTTCTGAGGACTATAATTCAGTGTTCTCCCACTGGGCATGCCCATCTGGACAGTTGCAATACTCGAACTTTCGGAACGAATGATTTGTATCACTGCATTATTAGTCTCAACTTTATTTGGGAGGGATTCTGAAATACTGATATAAGTTGCTTTTTAACTTTTTAATTGTCAGTTTTACTTCATCATTATCTGTTTAGTTTATATCTAGACTAAGATATCTATTTGTTCTGGTTCGAATATAAATTATTCTTTTCCCTGCTACTAATATAGATAAATAACTCCCCTATCCAATTCTTCCCATATATCCAGACCCTCATTCCCTCAGCTATACATGCAACCTACATTTTCATCAATGGGTTCTTTTTCCTGAAAGGTGAGATCTGTTCTGCTAGATCAGTGACAGGATCTTCACCTTCCATCCAAGTGAGAAATTGTCACAAGCACTTGACAGCTATGAAAACTCATAGGATTATCACAATCAATGATACCCTAATGCTGGAGATAAACTGCTTAACAAATTAGATATGGTCCCAGCCTTCATAAAGCTTATATTCAGGGGAGGAGACAAATAAATCAAATAAAAAAGTATGAAATGAATTAATCACAAATTGTGACCAGAGGAGGAAATCTATTCTCAGTAGGGTATAAATAGGTTAACATAGAACTAAATGTTTAAAAAACAGGCAATAAAAAGCAAAGCCTTAAAATATGCTTGCAACTGGGGCCGGCCCGGTGGCGCACTGGATAGTGCGCCGCTTGGGAAGCGCGGCGGCGCTCCTGCCCGAGGGTTCGGATCCCACATACAGACCAGTTCCCGCTCACTGGCTGAGCGAGGCACGGGAGCAACACCGAGGGTTGCGATCCCGTTGCCAGTCCCCGGTCCGGTACGGGGGCAACACTGAGGGTTGCAATCTGTTGCTGGACACGGAAAAAAGACAAAAGACAAAAAAAAAATGCTTGCAACACTGACAATATACTTCTTCTAGAACTTTTAAACTGAAAAAACTCATGAAAAAACTTTTAGAACTGAATTGGAAACCTAGGCTACAACAATATATATAAGAAAATACAAATACTCATCCCATAATGATTGGATTTGATCTTCAAAATAATAACTCGGGGGAAGGCAGTGAACACCTCAACTCTAACTTCAGCTGCTTTTTTGAGTTTTTAAAATTCATTCATTCAGTATGTTAGTTACTAATGACATAGATGGAAGACTTGGTCCCCATCCTAAAAGGACTCGAGAGTGTATTGGGACAGATGGATAAATAAAAAGACAACAAAACTATGAGATAAGGGCCATGATGGAGATACAAACATACTGCCACGTGAAAACAGAAAATGAGCACCAAATCCAGGAGCAGCAGTTAAGGGAAGGTTTCCTTAAAAATGTAACTACCAGAAATAGACTCTGATGGATGCAAACACTCTGGTAAGGAAGGGCTGAGCCAAGAGAAGTGAAGGGTGTCAGGACATTCAAAAAAAGGCAACAGCAAGTGAAAGGTCATGAGGAACTGGTAGGTGTAGAGACCTGGAAACATTTTAAAGTATAAGCAAATAAAAGTAAGTTTTCTATCTTAAGAACATATCTAGCCTGTAATTAGTTAAGAAATAAAGCAATAGCAAGAGAAAAATTCTGTACAATGCATGTGCCTGTGATTATTTTTTAATTTTCTCCTCCAAAAAAATTCAATAAAACAAACTTGAAGCACATTTGATAGAATAAAGCACAATTTTTAAGTAGGAAACCACTCAACCAAATACTTACTAATATTTATCTACTAAAATCCCAAATTCTTTTCTGATATTAGCCCATCTATTGTATGACTTTCCTAATAGCAGCAACTACTTGCACAGTGTTCAACAGGTAACACATATTTTTGCACATAAGGGAATGGTGGCTTCAGGAGGTTAAGTAACATGGTCAGGGCTCAACTCCATGTATTTTGCCTTCAAATTCTATCCTTTCCAATGAAATACATTTCCCTATAAATTTCCAGCTGTTACCCAATCAAAAACTTATCATGAAAACTACCAAAATTTCACTGAAACACAAAAGTTTAAATCAGTAAGTTACTTTTCGACATAACACTTTCATTTTTAAGCAATGAAACTAAGATCATAACAGGCCTTATAAGAAACTATGAGGACTTAGATTTTTATGTTCAGTAAAATGAGGACACATTACAGAGTTTTGAACAGAGAAATAACATTAGCTTCTATTTTAAAAGGATTGTTGTGGTTGCCATACGGAGAGGAGGAAACCATAGAGAGAAAAGGATAGGAGAAGGGAGACCAGTTAGAAGACTACTGCAATAATTAATATAGGTGAAACATAATGATGTGCTGGATAAGAGTATTATGCTGGAAACTATGAGAAGTGGTCAGATTCTGGATATAGCCTGAAGATAGAGCTAAAAAATTTACTAACAGACTGAAGGTGGTAAATGAAAGACAAATATCAAGATTCTTTTGCTCAAGGAACTCCAAAAAGAGTTGAATTAATAGATGGGGAAGATTATGGGTGGATTAAGTATGGGGCAGAGAATCAAAAGTTCATATATTAGGCAACATTAGATGTCAAATAGACGAGTGGAATACAGGGCTAAAGATTCATATTTGAGAGTCTTTGGCATATAGACACTATTTAAACCTTTGAGAATAAATGGTCTCACCAAGGGAGCTGATCTACACAGAAAAGAAGAGAAAGAAGAGCTCCAAGAACTGGGACCAAGGGCATTCCAACGCTAAATGGTAAGAGGATAGAAGAATAAGCACCAGTGTGGCAGGAGGAAACTCCAGTGTGTGTGTCATTCTGGAAGCCAAAGGAAGAAAATGTTTCAAGGAGTGATCAACACATTGTAAAACGCTGCTAATGGGCTCAAATGGGATGAGAATTGGCTTGGCAACTGGATTTTATAACATGGAAGCCACTGGTGACCTTGCAAATGCAATTCTGCCAAAGTACTGAGAGCAAGAGATTACTGGAATAGGTCAGAGGGAATCAAGGGAGAAGACTGAGACATAGGGACAGCTCTTCCAAGGAGTTTTGCTGAGAAATGGGGCAGTAGCTAGAGACAGAGTAGAGTCAAGAGGTTTTTCTTGGGAAGGGAGAAAAAATCTGTTTGGGTTGCCAGAGTACTTTCTGAGTCAGGAGAGAGTGCTCTCTCCTTCTCATGGTCTTGTTCCATGGCACTCATCACTGCATGAAATTACATCTTCCGGTCTTCCCAATTAAGGCAGGAACTTTACCTTGCTTCTTGCTTATCTCTGCAATGCCCAAGACCAGTACCCGGCATAAGGGAGAGACACTCAACATACATTTGCTAAATGAGTACATAAATGTAGATAATATACTAAAAACATTTTCATTGTTACACGTAAGTATAGTGAGGCTTGAGACCTCATTTAAAGGGATTTAAATACCAAAAATATTGTAAATATATTAGATACGACCTCACTTGCAATACAATTCACAGCATAAATCCAACATTAATATAAAATAAAATTCCAGTATAACTATCATAACAGAGTTAACACTAGTATATATTACAAAGTGCCAATCAATAACCATGCAAAGAAAGAGATATCTATTTCACAAACTTAAATTACAAGTATTTATATGACTGCCCTCAGGCTTATTAGTAAGGAAGAATTAAAAGGTAGAGAAAATTCCATGCAAGGAATTCAGACATAGGACAATAATCCTCAATTTTATTGCCAATATTTTTTATTCAAAATATCACATGAATACTAAAACAGAATAGCAGCATATAAAATCTGAAATTCAACATATTAAGTTATAAGTTAATCATACTCAGTGATACAAATTAGAATAAAATTATCTTCATACAAACAGAAAAATTAGATATGAGATAAAGCAAAAGATTTTTTAAATTTACAAGTTTTAAAATAACTGTACAGCTGATTGGTTGATTTCCATTGTCAAAACTAATACTGACTTCATTAGATACACTTACTATAAAGCTACTATTCAGCAACATAAACACATAAACACAATAAATCCCTTTGTTTCTGAAATTAAATTGCTTTGTTAATATTAAAGCTACCACAGACAATAAAAACCAAAACTCACCTGTCACAGAAACAATATTAAGTAATCTTCTCATGGTCTGAGGACTGATGTCACTGAACCAGTCCTCGGTAACAAGCAGTTTTGTCAGATCAAAGGACATCTGCCGAGTGACGGTCCGCTGCATCTGCCTTCTTCGGTAGGTGTCCTGAAACAGCGCACCACCAGTGAGAATGTGTCCAAGAGCGTAAGGCTTTCTGAGAAGTTAATAGATGTTTACAACAACAACAAAAAGTCCAAGACTTCAATCAAAGAGGAATATTACATAGTAATAAAACCATTACTATATCCCAGAGGCAGAATCTTCACAGAGCAGTTATGAGGGGCTAATTAGCAGCAAGGGCTCTGGTGTAGCTGCAGCTGCATTTTGATTTATAGTTGTAGCATTAGAGAAAGCTCTATGCCTTTAAAGATCATAAGTAAGCAGAACTGTGTAAGAGAATTATATTCAAACCCTGTGGGAGCTCAGTATTTATAGGAACCCTGAAATAAAGCAAATAAGCCCTTGTCTGGTTTCAAGGATTCAACATTTTGATTTTTAGTTTAAAGAGTGTGACAGTTATGTCAAAGGCACAGCTCTAACTATCCTCACATTTCCATAAGAATTGGAGGCACTCTACTGGGGGGGGGGGCACAACCAAGCTGTGTTCTCCTCTCAGGCCCTGACGCCAGAGAGTGAACGGCAGATACAAGCATAGGGTGCCCAAGAAGCCAGACTCCCAGAGGAGAAATTCAAAACGGTCAGTCACACCCTCCTCTGAATATAGTGCTATCAATCGTCATTCATCATATTACTTTTGCATCCATACCTGTAAAGCATAGAGGCATAAAATCAAAATGTCAAAATGTCACTGAAGACATTTTTGAAAAACTAAAATGTCCAAATTTAATGGTAGTAATCCAGAAAAAAATAATGCCAATGCTGCCCAACTCAGCTGTTCCTAACTGGCACTACACCACAACATCCCTGCAAGTGGACATCTTCCTGTCTTCTGTATATGGACATATACACAGAACACGCCCTTGCTACATACAAACAAGATGCGGGAGGACAGGGACATCTGAAGTGTTGGAGGAGAGGTGGCTGGGAAGGGCACAAAATCACTACATGGGTACAGAAAAGAGTACACATCCCACAAACATTAGGGAAGGAAGAAGGCAATAGAACATAAAGCCAGGAGTCTTCTCATGCTGCAAACCTCTTTCTCCCCTATGCTGCGGGGGCAACAGGCATCATCCCAACCTGAGCAGGAATGAACATGGTGGTTCCCAACCCCGCATGAAATCATTTGGCGAGCTTTAAAACCTCACTCTCAGAAATTTCGATTCATTTGGTATGGGGTCTGGGGCAGCACGTGGGCTGAAAACAGGCTGGAAGAGGACAGAGACTCCTTCCTACACAATGTACAGCTGTTAGGGCTCTGGGTGCAGACATTCCCTGAAATACCTAAAGCTGAAAGGAAATTCAATAAGATTTACTTGAACAGCTTAATGCAATATTTATAAAAGATTATTTAAGTGGCATCACCTGAATTTTATTTGAATAATAACAATACAAACATTTAGCTCAAAATAAATGGCATCCTACCCTTCTATTGAGAGCTGTCTTGCTACCGAGTTTTGTCATCTCCCCAAGGCTGTTTTGTGAAACTCTTCTGTCAGCATCTTCCTGTATCCCTTAAGGAATTAATCAAGAGAACACCATTTGCACTAAAATTCTACTGTACATGATACTTAAAGAGATGTGAAATAACAACAATATTTTTCAAGGTAAAAAGAGAGTCACCATATAAACTACAAAACTACTTCAAACCCAAAGTACTTTGGAAGATTGATCTTTACCTGCAGTGTCCGAGCATGGCACGTCCCCATTTGTGGTTGAAGTTACAAGATATTTTCTCGCATTGCTTAGTCCACGACTATTAAGAAAAACAGGCAAATGAACTATATTGCGCATGTAGTCATGTCCATTTATATTTGAATCACGAAGCACGCTATTGAGGTTCTGGTTAATTGCCTTTATGATAATATGTGGGTCACTTGCAAAAATGGCAATGAATGGGCCTTTTGAAAACAGAACTCGGACCTGTGGTAGAAGAAATGTACAGTTGTCACATGAATTTTAAATTATCCAAAATAATAAGACATCTCTTCAAAATATGTGCTTTCTTTTGGTGACTGTATTTTTAAAATAATATTTCTTTTTTGTCAAAATTTATTGTATATGAAAACAAATTTGATTGACAGCTCAGTCTGGGTTTGTTGCCATCTGACAGTGATAAAGCCTTCAAAGAAAACAATTAATACTGTCCTACTTCAAGACACAGTCTACATAAGAAGTAAGATCAGTGCACATGAAAAATATGCATGAATATACATGAGGTACTGGGCACACTGGTCTCTGGCCACAGTTAAACTACTGTTGCTTATAACACATCTTACAGCCAGCCACTGATGTACCCTACTTAACAAAAAACTGCACATTCTGTGGATTCCCTATGTTATTTAAGACTCTAACCATAACTAGTTGCAAAGACAAACTATCTGCACTATGGATTTAGGCAACGCTCTATTTATTTTTTTCTCACACTGCCATTAAGCTAAAATTATTTAAGTCTCTTTGTGATGAAACATTTACTCTTGCTATGTTTCTGCATAAAGAATGGTTGTTTTTACAAAAAAAAAAAATCACAAAACAAGTACTACTCAAATAAAAAGTAGTTTCCGGGCCGGCCCGGTGGCACACTGGATAGTGCGCCACTTGGGAAGCGCGGCGGCGCTCCCGCCCGAGGGTTCGGATCCCACATGCAGACCGATTCCCGCTCACTGGCTGAGCAAGGCGTGGGAGCAACACCGAGGGTTGCGGTCCCGTTGCCGGTCCCGGTCCGGTACGGGGGCAACACTGAGGGTTGCGATCCGTTGCCGGACACGGAAAAAGACAAAAAAAAAAGTAGTTTCCATTCCATTTGAGGTATTTCATAAAGTCATGCATCCTCTTAGTTGCCACAATGTAGCAATGGTGAGTTTTAAGACTGTTCAAACATACAGTGTCCAGCATCTGAAGGACTTTGTCCTGCTCACAGGCATCTAATCCATCAATGATAACCACAAGTCTTGTCTGATTCTGAGTGAAGCTGTCAATGGTTTTTGCCATCCTGGCCATCAACTCCACTTCACACTTAAGAACCTGCACAAAGGAAAGTATGGAAAGCACTGAAGATATGAGAAAGTTAAGCACATTTCTTTAAAAGTATGATAGAAAGTCAGCTAATAGAAAGAAAAGAAATCCAAAGTCCTTGCTGCTCGTTGTGGTTCCACTTAAAACTGCAACAAGTGTGTCATAATTTACAAAGTGACTACACATAAGTTAGAGCACTTCACCCTCAGAATGACACTATGAGGTAGCCACTGTCATATCCATTTCAAAAAGGACAAACTGGGTTGAGTGACTTACTTGCCAAGATCACAGGCTGTTAATGTCAAAAGACTCAAATGTGAGTGCAAATCCAAATGTCAGAAGCACCACACTATTGTTGGCTCCCTGATGGTATCGGACCTTGAGCAAAGGAAGGGGCTGCAGAATTCCATAAAGGCCCATCTAATTTGAAAAGTATGCTCTATTTTATATGCTTTGGTGGTTCAATTTGCTATTTTTTAAAACAGATCTGCTTACTTTACTGGGCTCTAGAGGAATCTATAATGTTAGTTAATAATTACCACCTGTGGAATAATCTGCTAACTCTTTTGAATATCTTATAAAAGTCTATTTTATAAAATCATGCTATTGTTTACAACTTTTTTCACTCCAAATATGTATTTTCACTGGGATAAAACTAAAAATAAAATGCAAAGGTTTCTGGATTCTGGTTCCACATATAAGTACCCTGAAGCCGCCACTACTCAATTATGTATGCTTATGTACATACCATGTACATATTGATTATGTCTGCTTATATATATATGTGAAATTAATGAAAGCAATGACACAGGGAATGGGAGGGAGGAATTAGGATTAGTATGCTATTATCAGATACTGACACTACCTATGAAGTGGTACAGTATTATTTGAAAGTGGGCCTGGGTTAGTTGTAAATGCATACTGCAAACTTTAGGGCAACCACTAAAAAAAAATTTTAAAAAGAAATATAACTGATATGCTACCAAAGATGAGAACATGAAATCATATCAAATGCTTAATTAAAACCAAAAAAGGCAGAAAAAGAGTGGAAGACAAAAATAGGAATGAAGAACAAAGGCAACAAATAGAAAACAGTAACAAATACAGTAGATACTAACACATCTAATATCAATAACCACTCTGAATGTCAATGGTTTAAAGACACCAATTAAAAGACAAAGATTGTCAAAGTGGATCAAAAAACAAAACCAAAAACATGTTATCTACAAGAAACCCACTTGAAATATAAAGACACATACATATTAAAAGTAAATGAATGGAGAAAGATATGCCATGCTAACACCAATCAAAAGAGAATGGGAGGGGCTATATTAATTTCAGACAGAGTAGACTTCAAAGCAAGGAAAGTTAAAGGATTAAAGAAGGGCATTACATATTAATAAGGGGTCAATTCTCCAAGAAGACAACAATTCTTAATGTGTAAGCACCTAAGAACAGAGCATCAAAATACATGAGGCAAAAGTTGATAGAACTGCAAGAAGAAATAATGAATCCAGTGAATCCAGACTTCAACAACCCTCTATTAGAAACAGATTCAGCAGAAAGAAAATCAGTAAGGACATAGCTGAACTCAACAACACTATAAATCAATTGGATATAACTGGCATCTATAGGTACTTCACCCAACAAAAGCAGAATACACATTCTTCTCAAACTCACATGAAACATTAACAAGACAGATCACATTCTGAGCCACACACCATAACAAATTCTTAGAAAAAGAAATTATACAATGTCTTCTCTTAGTAGAATTAAACTAGAAATCAAAAACAGAAAGATAACTGGAAAATCCCCAAATATGTAGAGATTAAACAACACAGTTCTCAATAATATACATGTGCCAAAGAAGAAAATTCAAGAGAAATTTTAAAATATTTTCAACTAAATAAAAATGAAAACACAACTTATCAGAATTTGTAGGATGCAGCAAAAGGAGTGCTTAGAAGGAGATTTGTAGCACTAAATGCATAACTAGAAAACAAAGATGTAAAATAAATAATCTAAGTTTCTACCTTAGGAAACTGGAAAAAGAAAAGCAAATTAAACCCAAAGTAAGAAGAAAAGAAATAATAAAAATTAGAGCAGAAATCAATTAAG
This sequence comes from Galeopterus variegatus, assembly GCF_000696425.1. NCBI lineage: Eukaryota > Metazoa > Chordata > Mammalia > Dermoptera > Cynocephalidae > Galeopterus > Galeopterus variegatus. Next base: position 486,059 of record NW_007726270.1, on the reverse strand, counting down.
TTGAAAACAGGAAATCAATGGAAACAATAAGTGAAAACAAAAGCTAGTTCTTTCAAAAGATAAATACAATCAATAAGCCTCTAGCCAGACTAAGAAAAAAGGAGAAAGAACATAAATTAAAAATATCAGGAATGAAAGAGAGATCATCACTCCAACTCCCAAGGACATTAAAAAGATAATAAAGGAATACAATAGACAACTATGGCTACAAATTTGATAACTTAGATAAAATGAACAAACTCCTTGAAAGACACAATTGGCCAAAACTCACCCGAGAAGAAATAGGCAATCTGACTAGTCCTATATCTATTAAAGAAATTGAATAAATAATTACTAAACTTTCAAAATAGAAAGCACCAGGCCCAGAAGGGTTCACTGGTGAATTCTACTAGACATTTAAGGAAGACATTATACCAATACTTCACAATTGCTTTCAGAAGGTAGAAGCAAAGGGAATATTTCCTAACTCATTCTATGAGGTCAGCATCACCCTAACACCAAAATCAGACAGACATTACAAAAAACAAAACTACATACCAATATTTCATGAACGCAGATGCGAAAATCCTCAACAAAATATTAGCAAAGCCAAACCAACAATGTATAAAAAGAATTATACACCACAACCAAATGGGATTTACGCCAAGTATGTAAGCAAGATTCAACATTTGAATATCTATTCATGTAATCCATCACATCAATAAACTAAAGAAAAATCACAGGATCCTATCAACAGAGGCAGAAAAAGCATTTGACAAAATCTAACACCCACTCATGATAAAAACTCTCAGTAAACTCATAAGAGAGAGGACCTTCCTTAATTTGATAATGAATATCCATTTTAAAAACCTACAGCTAACATCACACTTAATGGTGAGAAACTAGAAGCATTCTCACTAAAGCCATGGAGCAAGACAAGGACATCCCTTATTACCACTCCTTTTCAACATAGTACTGGAAGTCTAGCTACTGCAGTAAGACGAGAAAAGGAAATAAAAAATATACAGATTGGGAAAAAAATATACAGATTGGGAAAGAAAACTATCTTAATTCACAGATGACATGATTGTCTATGTAGAAAATCTGAAAGAATCAACATAAAAACTCAAGGAATTAATAAGCAATTATAGCAAGGTTACAGGCTACAAGGTTAATCTACAAAAGTCAATCACTTTTCTATATGCCAGCAATGAACAAGTGGAATTTCAAACTGGAAATACAATACCATTACGTTACCAACCCCCCCACAAAAGAAATACTTAGGTATAAACGTAACAAAACATGTATAAGATTTATATGAGGAAATCTCCAAAACTCTTTTGAAAAAACCAAAGAAGAACTAAATAAATGGGGAGATATTACATGCTCATAAATAGGAAGACTCAATATTATCAAGACATGAGTTCTTCCCAACTTGATCTATAGATTCAATGTAATCCCAATCAAAATCCCACCAAGTTATTTTGTAGACAGCGACAAAGGTTAATATGAAAAGCAAAAGACCCAGAACAGCCAACACAATACTGAAGAACAAAGTTGGAGAACTGACACTACCTGACATCAAGACTTACCATAAAGCTAAAGTAATCAAGACAGTGTCGTATTGGCAAAAGAACAGACAAATAGATCAATGAAACAGAACAGGGAGCTCAGAAAAAGATCCACATAACTACAATCAATTGATCTATGACAAAGAAGCAAAGGCAATGCAGTGGAGAAAATAGTCTTTTCAACAAATGATGCTGGAACAACTGGACATCCAACTGCAACAACAACAAAAAAATTGATACAGACATTACACCCTGCACAAAAATTTATTCAAAACGGACCTAAACGTAAAATGCAAAAGTATAAAAGTTCTTGAAGATAACAGAAGAAACAATCTAGATGACCTGGGGTTTGGTACTGACTTTTTAGATACAACACCAAAGGCATGATCCATGAAAGAAATAACTGATAAGCTGGACTTCATTAAAATTAAAAATTTCTGGGCCGGCCCGGTGGCGCACTGCTATAGTGCACCGCTTGGGAAGCGCGGTGGTGCTCCCGCCGAGGGTTCGGATCCCACAAGCAGACCGGTTCCCGCTCACTGGCTGAGCGAGGCGCAGGAGCGACACCGAGGGTTGCGATCCCGTTGCCGGTCCCAGTCCGGTACGGGGGCGACACTGAGGGTTGCGATCCGTTGCCGGACACGGAAAAAGACAAAAAAAAAAAAAAAAATTAAAAATTTCTGTTCTGCAAAAGACACTGTCAAGAGAGTGAAAAGACAACCACAGAATGGGAAAAAATATTTGCAAGAGAAATATCTGGTAAAGGACTGTTATCCAAATATTGATAGAACTCTTAAAACTCAACAATAAGAATACAAACAACCTGATTAAAAAAAGAGCCAAAGACCTTACAGTCAATTCAGCAAAGAAGATATACAGATGAAAAATAAGCATATGAAAAGATACTCTACATCATATGTCATCAGGGAAATGCAAATTCTAACAGGGAGATACCAGTACACACCTATCAGAATGGCCAAAATCCAGAACACCAATAACACCTCTCTGCTGGAGCGGAGGTGGAGCAACAGGAACCTTCATTCATTGCTGGTGGGAATGCAAACTGGTAAAGCCACTTTGGAAGACAGTTTGGTAGTTTGTAACAAAACATACTTTTACCACATGATCCAGCAATCACACTCCTCGGTATTTACCCAAAATGTTTACACAAAAACCCACAGATGTTTACAGCAGCTTTACTAATAATTGCCAGAATCTGGAAGCAACAACGATGTTCTTCAGCATGTGAATGAATTAATGATGTGTGGTACATCCAGACAATGGAATATTATCCGGCACTAAAAAGAAATGAAATATCAAGCCACGAAAAGACATGGAGGAAACTTAAATGCAAGCTACTAAGTGAAAGAGGCCAATCTGAAAAGACTACACACTATCTGATTCCAACTACACGATATTCTGGAAAAGGCAAAACTACAGAGATAAAAAAAAGACCAGTGGTTGCCAGGGGTTAGTGGAGAGGGAAGTATGAATAGACACAGGACATAGGATATTTAGGTGAGTGAAAATACTCTGCATAATACTATAATGTGGATACATGTCATTATACATTTGTCCAATCCCAGAGAACGTGCCACACCGAGAGTGAACCTTAATATAAACTATGGAAGTTGGGTGATTATGATGCATCAGTGTAGGTTCATCAAATGTAACAAATGTACCACTCTGGTGGGTGATATTGATCACAGGGGAGGCTGTGCATGCGTGGAGACAGGGGCTACATGGGAAATCTCTGTCCTCAAATTTCTGTTCTCAATTTTGCTGTGAACCTAAAACTGTTTTCAAAAAAAGTTTTGAATGTATGAATGAATGAACAAACTAAACTAAAAGCAGCACTTTTAACATTTAGAGAGTATACTACCTGAAGCCCAAATGAACATGATCATAGTAGCATATTCACATTACAATCTTTTCTAATAACCAATGAGTGCTTACTTTCATGAATCCTTCACTTTTCAATTTGTGCAGTTTGGAGGCAGCATTATGGAGGCGTTTTCTTTGAGAATTCAGGAGAGAGTCCAGCACTTGCCACCACGTACGACAGTTCAACACAAAGGCCAACCCCACTACAGACGCAATTGATATGAGGACAGCATTCACTGTCAGATGTTTTGTGTCAACTCTGAATATAGCCAGAAGAGTAATTCCAGCAATAATGCAGCCAATGATAAAAAGGAAGATCACAAAAGATGGGAGACAACATGTTTTTTTCCATTTCTTTTTACCTGTAATACAACAAATGGTTTTAGCAATTATTAACATATCATCAAGTATCTAGAAAATCTTAATCATTATACTCATAGCATCTGATGAGTCTGACGTTCAGGTCACGTTTCCATGAAACTAAACTAAACTAAACATTCATCCCCCAGACAACCCTACACATTACATACACACAAAGAAGGAGGAGGAAGGAAATCGTTCCTACCCTGGGTATCTTCTGTCTTAAATACGCGAAAAAGCCTGGTTGCTAAAAAGCCAAACTCTCTCTCACAAGCATCCGAGAGGGTTGCGATCATTTCAGCCAGCGAAGTTTCTCCACCTACACTGGACAGCCTGTTGTAATCTGTAAACAAAAACCTTCACGGGAAAAGACCAAATAAAACATAAGTAGCAAATAACTTCAACATATGTCATCTCCGTATCATTCACCCTATATTTTCTTTATGGCTATTTCAAAATACTGTTTTTAAAATTCTAAGGAGGGAAAAGAATTTGTAACTAGGCGTCTTCTCCTTCGAACACCTTACAAACCTTAACAAAAGTTACATGTAGCGAAGTTACATGAAGTACTTCTGACTAGGGTGGGGGAGTGATGACAGAGCCTAGACAAGGAACATCAAACACTCCACAGAGCCCATGACACAGTGACTGAAGAGCAGACCCACGTCAGGATCCCACAAAGAATGCACAGAGAAAATTTTCTAACACCAACTGAAGAGACTAGAACCTTGAGAAAATATTAATTATAATCATTAAGAATTTTAAGCCTAGGGCCGGCCCGGTGGCGCACTGGATAGTGCGCCGCTTGGGAAGCGCGGCGGCGCTCCCGTCCGAGCGGCGGCGCTCCCGTCCGAGGGTTCGGATCCCACATACAGACCGGCTCCCGCTCACTGGCTGAGCGAGGCGCGGGAGCAGCGCCGAGGCTTGCGATCCCGTTGCCGGTCCCCGGTCCGGTACGGGGGCAACACTGAGGGTTGCGATCCGTTGCCGGACACGGAAAAAAGACAAAAGACAAAAAAAAAAAAAAAAAAAAAAAAAATTTTT
>NW_007726270.1:428384-481080 GCF_000696425.1 Galeopterus variegatus | reverse complement strand
AAAAAAAAAAAAAAAAAAAAAAAAAAAAAAAAAAAAAGAATTTTAAGCCCAGTAATGTCATTTTAAAGCTCAAGTTTTATTTTACTTATAGCTTCAACATCTACCAGGGATTTAGAAATAGTTGTAAAATATTATTTTCATATTTGGTCTTCACCTAACTGTATTATTTCTATTTCAAGCCTCTGAACAGACATTATTTCTACATTACTTTCTTTTTCCCCTTCCATCTCAGTCCAGCAGATAAGCACTGCTTTCAAAGTACAATCTGGGATCACACCGTACTATATTGTATGGTCTTGATTTTATGCTATTTTAATTGCTCGACCTTTTAAAAAAAATACCATCTCATTAATTTAGAGTGTTTTTTCTTATTTGCTGTAAAAATATTTCCTCCAATTATTTTATTCTATTCTATGTGTTCCTTTCAGCTTTTTCATCTTAGCTTTTCATTTTTAAATCCTTAATACTTAATCCTATATTCTAATTACTTATAAGCTTTTACCTTAATCTTTCTCTCATATTCATAGTTTTGATATTTTATCTGGTTTGGCCTATTTATTTTCATCTTAAATTACACATACTTTATCAATATTATAATTTAGAAATTCTTGATCTTTTAATGCATTTTTAATTTTTTGGCTAACTTATATTAAATTTTTCTTGCTTTTAATTTTCTAACCTCTTTTTTTTTTTTTCATTTTACTTTCCTCTGGAGCCCTCTACTGTTCCTTTACTCCTTGACTTAAATATTTTTCATCTGTTCTGTTTTTTCATAAATCTCCTATTTGATATGAATAATTTTAAATAGACACACATATATATTTCCAGAGATAAGGAAAGAGCAGCTCAAAGAAGCAAGCTGAGTGTCCTGAGGTTACACGCTCATCTAAGGAGGTGCCAGGCCTGCAATCCAGAGCTCCTGAAGGACCCAGGCTGGTGCCAGGACTCCATCCTCGATCCACTGCTTTTTCAATGTGTTCCGAAGGATGGCAACAGGTGACATGTTGGGGAAATAAGGTTTATGTTCAAATAAAATTTGGTAAATCAAAGTTAAATAGGTTTCTTTACGGAAAGGTATCTCTGATCCTTTAATGTACAATATGAAGTGTTTCCCAAACATATTTGACCAGGGCACGTTTGTTGCTTTTTTTTTTTTCATATAAAAAGTTCAAGGTACCAATGTTTTTTGGAACATACATTGAGAAATGATATATTATAAACTTTCTTTAGTAAAAAACATTTTTGGCTTAATCTTATTAAAGGTTACTTCTGTCAAAGGGACCAACTCACCTCACAGGTAAAGCTTTAGTAGTTTGCTCTGGCAACTCAGGTGGATTTACAAACATCAGCCTGAGGAGGAGTTGCAAATATCCGATATGTCTTGCCAATCGAGTACTGAGGACCCAGGCCCAATTCCAACTCTCTCCTTCCCTTCGTCCACCAAAGTAAATGACAACTGAAATTCAGTTTTAAAAAATTATCCAGAACAATCATTAGTCAAGCAGCTTTTTTTCTCCAGTCAAATATCATGTAACAACAGCTAAGCCTACATACTTTTTATGGTCCCATACTATTTCCTAACTCCTCCTGGAAGGATTCTTCAATTAACCTCCCCTAACATTCAGAAAGAATGTGGAAAATGGAAAACAAACTGACTAATCTATGACCTAAGAAACACAATCAGAAAGAAAATACCTTAAACAGAAACATATCCACAGTTCAGGTTCAAATCCAAATGACTGGATTTATCACTATTTGCAACTGTTGAAGTTGCCAGTTCCTCTAACAGTAAATCTATTTCCTTCCTTGCAACTGAACACACACACAAAACAGGGATATTTTATTTTACTTTGTTTTTAGATAAAATAAAAATTACAGTCATGGTCAAAATGCTCAAGAGCATGCCAGTGATGGGTGCGAAGTCTTCTTTTCAGAATAGATTTAAATATAAATCATTAATTAACATATAAAAGGGCAAGTATAATAAATTAGAGTCCTGCTTCAATATTAACAAATAGTACACTAGTTTTTAAAGCTACTCCAGCCAGGTTATGCACAATGTTCCTCCATGTCAATTTATAAAATAGCAAAAAGATCAATTTTCTTACCCAATTATGAAAATGACATATTGGTTTTAAGAGACAGATACAGATAGTGTTTTAAGTAAATCAATGAGTCTTGACATTTTCTCCATTTTTGAAAAAGAGAAAAATCAAAGACTTACTAAAGAATATATATAAGAGAGCCAAGAAGCTCAGTGACACTGCTATTCCAAGATTTGGGTCGACCGTAAAAGCAAATAATAAGCCAATCCCTCCACAAAGTAGCACGGTAAGAAATACTATAAGCCATGAAAACTGAAAAAGAGGTTCAATCTGTTGTCCTGCGAAAGTCTTCATTTCATCTGTAACAGAAATTAATATAAAAACCTTATTACTGTTTTGTTTAAGAAATACAACTTTTAAATCAATTTGCAATTTTCACATTTTCAATATAAACATTTATTGGGCACTGACTGAGTTTCTAAATAGAATACTGCTACTTAACTATTTTAACCAATGTTCTCTTTTGACAAAATCAACATCTCATTACCCAGAGGCACAGCTACCCGTCTCACCCACTTTCCTGCTTCACACTGATGATACATAAAATCCTTTTTCTGTCAAGATTTTGTTGATACTTACTTTTTGTGGCTTGTATTACATGAACAAGGTATTGTTTCCATATGCAAAAATAAAAATAATACTCTGTCATCAAACCACCTATCACCACCATTCCTCTCTGATCCCCCTCACTTTCTCCCTCCAATCACATTTGAGAATCACTGTTCTTAAAGATATGTGTTAACCCCAAATGAATCCCACACAAATCGTTCTTCCTACAAAACTTGGGGAAGTGTTTATAGGTAATACTGAAACCTGTCCTTGAAGAATGAATAAGATTTTGTCAAGCAAAAGATGTGTATGTTAGGTGGGAGGCAGGGGAGCAAGATGTCTAGGAAATTCCTAACAGAGGAAGCAACTCAGGAAAAGTGTCTGGTCTGTTCTCACAGAAGCACACGGTCTCCATGACTGCAGCATGGAACACACACCAGAAGCAGTGCTGCAGGTAGGGCTGTGCAAATCCACAAGGATGTGAAGGGTCTGGAAAACCTGCTACCAAGGGTTTTACTTGGTGTTATCACACAACTGGATCTGTTTTAGAAAGCGAACTCAAACGACCATGTGGAGGATCAATTCGAGGGGAGTAAAACCCTAACAAATTCATTTCAGAAAACTATATAACACACGTACCCATACATGAAACTCTTTTTCTTCATTTCAGAAAAAGCGCCAGAGAAAACCCTGTTATAGATACAGACTTTGTACAAACACGCTCTTTACCTTCTAGTTTCTTGAGTAAGAAAGATTTCCCACTTCCCCACTGCGCATATAACCCTACACAAATGGGTGGCTGCATGGTAGGCTCACTGAGAATATCTGCCAGGGCACTGCTGTATAAGTCATAACCAAGCATGTCACCATCTGTTTCAGTAGGAGACAAGTGTCCTGTAATCAGAAACAAACCATATCCTTACATTAAACAGTGTCATTACTCTTAAAAGGAACATCCATTCTCATTTACTATTAGAGAGAAAAACACTTTTTTAAAATGTTCAGACCTATGTAAAAAACAGGTTCAGAGATTCTTTCATAAAACTCAAGATACCTATTGATTTTAAGATGCATCATTTTTATGCACAACTAAGAAAGAAAAAATGCTGCCAAATTGTGACACAATGCTTTCTTATTCATCACTTATCAGACATTCCAGTTTCAGAGATGTTAAAATGTGGAACAATGTGCCTTTTAGAATCAGTAAAATATAATTAAAACACTAACTAGTACATAAGAATAAATTTGTATAATATCTCTGTAAAGAAAGTTACAAAATGTTACTTAAGAACACAATAGATAATCAAAGAAAAAGAAACTTCCTATGGTTCCAGGCAGTAAGGTTCAACGAATTAAAGACAGCAATTCTCCCCAATTAAATCTAGTACTTTAAGGCAATCCCAAACAAAACACATGAGAATTTTTTTTAAAAATTGAAAAGCAAAAAGAACATGTAAGAATAGCTAAGGAAAAAATTTTTAAGACTATCAAAGGGAGAAAAATAAAAATACTTTGAAACTACAATTAATAGAACATCGTAAAACTCAAACAGGATATTAGCATAAGTGGCATTTCAAATTAGTTAGGAAAGGATGAATTAGTAAGTAGTGTTGGTAGAGTTTAGCCACCCATTTTTTCAAAAATAAAATTAAAATGCTACACACCTCATAGCCTTAACAAAATTAAGTTTCTGAAACAATAAAAAATGAAATATAAAAAGTACAACAATAGGGCCGGCCCGGTGGCGCACTGGATAGTGCGCCGCTTGGGAAGCGCGGCAGCGCTCCCGCCCGAGGGTTCGGATCCCACATACAGACCGGCTCCCGCTCACTGGCTGAGCGAGGGGCGGGAGCAACGCTGAGGTTTGCAATCCCGTTGCCAGTCCCTGGTCCGGTACGGGGGCAAAAAAAAAAAAAAAAAAAAAAAAAAAAAAAAAAAAAAAAAGTACAACAATAAAAGTACGAGAAGAAAACATAGGAAAAACTTTAAAATCTTTGTTGCAAAGACCTTCCTTTCTCAATACAATACTATGGCCAACTTTTGGATGGAGAATTAAAAAACCATGATCGTAAAACAGAAAGTAAGCTGGGAGGAGGGGAATGCAACATACAGAATGGGCCCAGGATCAATATCTGCAATATATAAAGACACTCAAAATCAATTTTTAAAAAGTATTTGAAACTCGGGGCGAGCCCGTGACGCACTCGGGAGAGTGCGGCGCTGGGAGCGCAGCAGCGCTCCCACCGCGGGTTCGGATCCTATATAGGGATGACCGGTGCGCTCACAGCGCTCACTGGCAGAGCGCTGTGCAGCCTGTCTCAAAAAGGACAAAAAAAAAAAAAAAAAGTATTTGAAACTCAAGAAAAAAGTGGGCAAAGTATATAAAAGGGAAAATGATAAAAATACAAATACCCTATGAATATATCAAAAGATCTCAATCTCACTAATAATTTTAAAACACAAATTAAAATGAGATTTTTTTTTTAACTGATCTGATTAGCAAAGATCAAGAGGCTGGAAATATGTAGTGTTAGTGAGGTTGTGGGGAACTGTACTATCTTATACCACTAAAGGGAAAAGAAATTCTTTTTTTTTTTTTTTGGTAGCTGGCCAGTACAAGGGTGGAACCCTGGACCTTGGTGTTATGAGCCCTACACTTTAACCAACTGAGCTAATCTAATCAGCCAGCCCAAAGAAGAAATTCTTACAGCCATTTTGGAAAGTCTATCAAAACTACAGGCATCCACTGACTTTGCAATTCTACTTCCAGGACTTTATCCCAAGAAAATAATCCTAAAAATGACAGTCAACGGATACACATCCAAAGCTGTTCACTTCAGCTTTAATTGTTGACAGCAAAAAAAAAAAAAAAAATTTGAGAGAATGAGAGCTGAATGTACTATCAGAACCTACAATGAAAGATTATGCAATAACTAAAAATGATATAGTTCCTTACTAAACACTGTTATAACATTATATGACCCGATTTTTATGTTTTTAAAGCTATATACATAGTATAAGAAATCTTTGTGTATGTAAAGGAAAGTCTGGAGAGACATTCAAACAATTATAAGGTGCGAGGAAGGGAACAACGGGGAATTTGCATTTCCTCCTATACTCATGTCTTCATTCTTGAAATTGAACGAGTGTGCATTAAAAAAATATTTTAAAACACAAATACTCATAATGCATTAGAATCATACTTAAAAACAAGATGTGAGTAAGAAGCTAAACTGAAAGGTAGTAAGATTCTACTATCTCCTCTTGGTTCCTGGGACTAACATATTTTTTAAATCCTAGTAGAAAATCATTCCATATTTCAAAATACCACATTTGAGTCACTACATTCTCATGTGCATTCTTTTCAGTCAAAAATTATTTTAGTACATTATTCAAGGCTTTATGCTAAATGTTACAGAGGACACAAAGATAAGAAGAAACAGTTCCTGCCCTGAAGAACTTGGAATCTACAAGAGAGAAAATTATAAAACAAAGAGAATAAAAGGTCATATAGAGGAAGTATAAAAAAGGAAATACAAATGCAAGTGCTTTACGTATTCAAATGAGGCAAAAATTCTATTTGGTTAGGCAGATCATTTTAAGTCACTGAGATGGGGACAGCTGACACGAAATGAACCTTGAAGAAGAGATACAATTTTAACAAGAACATTCCTGGGGGTGGAGAGGGCATGGCCTGAGTGAGCAACGCACAAAGGCCATGAACTGCAAATGCTCAGGCGACGTGCAGAGAGTAGCATTTTGATAAAAGCACAAAGTAAACCTGGGGGAAAAGACTTTTAGAAATGTAGGCCAGAGTTTTAGAGGTCGTAAAAGCTGGTTATGACTGTGTACTTAATTTAGAATGTTACAGTACAATGCAAAAGGTTTTTAGACAGGGAGGACTATTTGTCCACAGTAAAATAATGTTTTCAACTTTTAGATTCTCCACTTAAGTGACCAACGCAAAAGTGCCATTGGCCTCTTTTATTTTTCATATTTCTTTAATAGAACTTTCATTATTTAAAAGCTCGGTCAGGAACAAAACCCAATACTTACTGGCTCCAAATATTTGAGTTAAAATACTTTTCTGATGGCTACAGTCAATGTTGTAAGGAGTCTCGCCTGCTTTGTTGGGCCTGTAAAGTAATCTCCCATCTTTGGGATTTCTTAAAAGAAGTTCTGCCAGTTTCCGACTCCTTCCACGAATAGCAATATGCAAGGGAGTATCTCCTTTCTGTAAAACAATAGCAGGAAGCTTGAACTTTCATATTTTCATATATAGTATACACAGAGTAACAACTTTCACATACTGATTCCGTGTTTTTGGTTTAACTGACTCATAAATAATAGAAAGATAAACATCAATCTATTATGAATTAGGAAAGCCCAAACAATGTCATACATTCAGGGGGAAAAATTTACAGTATTTCTTATTTCATACATAAATCAATTCATTTATTTTCTGAGGGAAAATCAATTTGAAATAGAGAAAGAAATAAGCCTGTTTAAAATGAAAAACTAAACCAGGAATCAATACGTAATACTTCTATATGAAGTGTCAATTTAGAGTTAGATTTATTATGATAAATATGAAAATTTCTCTAAAAGGACTATGTCAAGGAAACATGACAACATTTTATCTCCTGTTGGTGAATATTAATGCCAGTCTCCTTTCAGAGTCCACCTTCTCCGGCCCCTTTGGATTCTTTCTTCTGGCTTATCTGCAACAAGAACTCCCTCGATGATGGCCTCCTTGTGTGGTGGTCAGTGGCAGCCCCCCATAACTGATATGAGCAGTAGAAGGAAAATCTGAAGCACTTTGTTAATAGCATACTGAGCCCACCCACTCCTTGGCATGCTCCTGGAACAGCACTGAAATCCCACACAGACATTCCCAGCAAGTAATCTCTCCCTGCCCAAAATAAAATCAGATTCCCAGTAAGTCCACCAGATATACAGGTCAGTCTATCCACAGCCTTCCAAAAAGTGTTCTCTCTGCACAATGTTTTACCTTATCTACAGCAGACACTTTAGCTCCTTTATCTAACAGCAGCTCTACTACTTCGATATTTCTCATCTTGGTAGCCTTTATAAGCGGTGTTTCACCATCCTGTGGGCACAGATAAGGAAGTTTGCCAGATTAATTACTGCAATCCTAAGTGTTAAAGTCATACAAATGCACAATTAAGAAATAGCAGACTCCAGTAACAGTCTTGGAAAATGTTCTCAAGAACACATGGTTTAAAAACTAACAAAAAAAGTGCTTCTCCTCTCATAACCACTCACTTGCATCAAACAACTTTGGATCTCTTAGCCAGATATGGGATGTGCCCCACCTGCTCCTAAGCCGCACCTCACCTCTCTGCTCCTGTCATTCCCCAGGGGCTACTTCCCCATCTCACCATCTCCTCACAGACCAACCCACAGTCCAACCTGTTAACAGCCAGGCAAGCCAGTGTTTAGAGTTTTTCAGAAATTTATACCAACATTACTTCAGTTCTCTGTGAACCTAAGGACCTGGGTACAACAGGGAAAACCATCTGATAGAAGCAGTATGCCTTTGGAAAGCCACAGATGAGCTCATGATTGCTCACTAAATCAAACGAAGGAAAACAAGAAGAGACCACAATTCAGCACTGAGTTAGGAACGACAGAAGTCAAAGATCATCTAAGTGGCTGATACAGGGGTCCAAAAAAAAAAAAAAGAAAAGATGATCAAGGAGTCACCTGCAAACAAGAAAGTATTTCAGGAAATTTCCTGCCCTAGGGTACTGGAAGTACCAACAGTAACTTAGAAATATGCTGGTCCAGATCTCTAGCAGATGAAATAGGATTGTCCTTGGGTGACACCATAATTTTGCTTTATTCATTAAGAATTCCTGCTGTTTCAATCCAGAGTTCCAAATATATTTTCCACATGGAAAACTATTACATATAAAGCTAAATACGTCACTAAAGACTTCTATAATTTCATATTTTTCACACAATTTGAATAAAATAGGCTAAAGTGGCTTGTTTGGAGAACGAATAACTACTCACAGTGGTGTTATACAAAAGGAAATGTGCTTTGCATTCCAAACAACAGGAACATAAAAGAATTTGGGGAAAATGCTCTGTCCACAATTTATGAATAGCTGATATTGTACTTTCTGAAAAGTATTTAGTTGAAGTAACAAATTATACACTGTATTTTGCTATGAATACATAATTCCTGAAAAGATACAAAGTTACTCCTCAATATAGAATATTACTAGTAAAATCAGTATAACTCTAACATCAAATAAAGATAAAAAATAAGTCGTACTAATATTCAGCACTAAGTATTGCTAACAATAGAAAGGTCGTTTGTACCTTCGTGCATATTTCGGTATCAGGATTGCACTGTAAGATATCTCTCACCATTGTCGCATTTCCTTTCTCAACAGCCCAATACAAAGCAGTTTTATTGTCCTACATAATTAAAAACACAAACCAACAATCACTTCATATAAGATGCACTATTAAAACCTGTTATTTGTAAATGTAAAACATCTTTAACATTTCTGCCAGAGAGCATTTCAACAGGCCGTATGGTGGGAAATAATATTAATGCCTATGCTATCTTGGATTTACTTTTGATAAATTCATCATGAAAAAGAAGGCTAGGAAAACTTAATATTACTTGACTTAAAAAGTAGCAATCCCACATAGTTAATAAAGTAAACTACACTTATGTAATGCAATCAGATTTCAAGAACATGCACAGGGTCACAAGTCATAAATACCTGCAGCTCTGTAACCTTGGACAAGTCACTTAAATATTCTGACCCTCAGATTCATCTGTAATATGGTATAAGTAGACCTGCCCAGATTTTCAAAAGATAATGCAGGAGAATGTACTTCACAAATGTAAAGCATTGTTTTTTATCAGTTTTAGCCTTTTTAATCCCCACCCACCCTGCACCCCTATACTGTCTTGATCAGATCCTTTAAAATCCTATCTAGCTTAAAAGCCAAAAATCAATTCATAAACCTTGAGAGTAGATCTATACTGTCTTGATCAGATCCTTTAAAATCCTATCTAGCTTAAAAACCAAAAATCAATACATAAAACTTGAGAGTAGAGTGAGAGAACAAAAATAGGAAACAGGATTGACAGACACAAAGTAATTAGGTAAAAGTCTAAATAGGTGATCTAGAAACTATCTCTTAGTGAAAATATGATTTTAACCCAAAAGATAATGAATGACTTCTGCTGCTGCCACACTAAGTTTCCTATACCAAAATTTCCCCAGTGGAGTTCCCTTCCTAAAAAATGTATACTAGCTGCCCAACTTTCTTAGCATGGCACTCAAACTACTCTGGTGCTACCCCCCTGTCCATTTCCATCTCTATCTCCCACCCCACCATCCCCAGCAGCCATTGCCAAACTGACTTATTTGCTAGCTATGGAATACAGACTCTCCCTTTCCCATTTTCTCCAATTCTCTTATCTTATTATCACTGCCCTTGCCTGAAACACCTAGTGTTCCTTTTCCCTGCCTATCTAAACCCATAATCAAATTAGCTCAAACTCTAAGTTCTTTCAAAAGCCCTCTTCCTTAAGGCCCTCTCTTCCCACTTCAAGACTCTTATATTTGAACCTTTTGCTAGGCAATCAATCATATACCACCTTGTGGCTTCACTTTTTATGTTTATATAAAAGCATTAAAAAAAAATAAGCAAACAAACTAAAACCTTCCACATTAAAATACATGTTTTTAACAAGGGTCCATGTTAATTTTCCCACAGCATTTGTCATAATATTTATTAGTTTCATTCAAAAATGGATTTGGATAAAAGAGATTTTTGGTGAAACACAAGGAAAAACTGAGCAGAAATGTAGGCTGTCCAACAACAAAACTGACTACCAGGGCTGGCCGGTTAGCTCCATTGGTCAGAGCGTAGTTCTGGTAACACCAAGGTCCAGGGTTTGATCCCTGTATCACTGCCAGCTGCCAAAAACGGGTAGAGGGGCCTACCAAGAACATTTTAAACCCTTTTTAAAGCCTAAAGCTCTTGAAGTATTAGATAAATTCACAACTCTGGGCAAGGCTTTTATCTAAAATTAATAACTTTAAATAGCTCCTTGAGCTATGACCGCCTTAAGCAAAGTCCACAGGCACTACCAAGTGGTCCTAGGAAAGGAGACGAAGGAGTAAAGGAGACAAAAATAAAACAAGAATGGAAGAACAGCATACGGATGAAGAAGACAAAACACTAAAGGTAAGTAAGTACCATATACACAAAGTGCCACCGACTGTCACAGAATCACAAACTACTCGTTTCAGGACTGAAAATATTTATATGTTAATAAGGGAGGTATATTCTAAAAACATGAACTTCTCTTTGGTTTATTTATATCAAAATTTAACTTGACATTAATAGAAAAATTATATAATAATGGTAGTGAAATAATAATAATATATATCCATTAAACATATTAGGGTTTACAAGTTTATCTCCATAGGAAAGTTGGAAGAATAACTTATGATTAGTCAACATATTCAACCAATCACACCCAAAGATTAAAAAAACTGCACAGTAGTCACACATACCTGTCCTCTAATGTCTATATCAGCATATTTTTGGAGAAGAGCTCGAACAATTTCAACATGACCACCTCTGACAGCACCAATCAACACAGTATCCCCACTCTAAAAGAAAAAAAACAAAATCAGTGCGTTCAAGAAAAGGAAAGAAAGGTGACATGGCTGCACCCTATTGAAACAGGACCAGTGACACACAATGAAGACAGAGTGAGGCAAGAGCAATATCACGCATTGTCATGGAACCTAAAGAGGCAACATTCATCTAAGCACAAGAGGAAGCATTGAATGGCCTTAAACGAAGTAGTACAAGTGACAATTATTCTTTTATAGACCACCCTGAGAACAGAGGAGAGGATAAATTAGAGACAACAAAAGAACCCAGTTTCAATACTATCACTGTAACAATGGGAGATGGTGGCTCGGGCTAGGGACATGATAGTGGAGATGAAAAGAAGCAGACAGATAAAGGACATGTTTTGGAGCAGAGTCAACAGAACCTGCTGAAGAGCTGGATGGGTAGGTGAGAAAAAGAGAAATCATGGCTGATGTACAGAATTTGGTGCTTTAACAACAGGGTGGATGGTGGCACCATTTGCTGAGATGGATAAGACTGAGGGAAAAGCAGGTTTTGGGTAAGAAAAAAAAAGACATCTGTTTTGTCATAAGTTTAAGAAGTCAATTAGACATTCAAGTGGAGAGTTCAGGTATTGTTGGATAAATAACTGTGGAACTCAGAGAAGTCGGCGCAAGTGAAAAATTTCAAAATGTTAAGTGTAGGGCCGGCCCAGTGGCGCACTCGGTAGAGTGCGGCACTCCCACCGAGGGTTCAGATCCCATATAGAGATCGGTCCGCTCACTGGTTGAGCGCGGTGTGGGCGCGACACCAAGGGTTGCGATCCCGTTGCCGGTCGCGGTACGGGCACGACACCAAGGGTTGCAATCCCGTTACCGGTCACGAAAAAAGACAAAAAGGAAAAAAAAAAAATGTTAAGTGTAAAGGCACTACTTAAAGCCCTGGGGCAATGAATAACACCAGCCATGAACAACATCTGCAGTGATGCACATCGAGTGCACTTACGGCAGAACAGTACATGTGATGTTTTCAATAACAAAATTATTTGACAAAAACAAAAAAGAATACGCTGCAAAAAGACTCAATAGTTTTAACTTATTAGTTTCAAGGTAGATGTTTATGTCATGCATGAAGAATCTTGAAAGGTGGTTAAGAAGAAGCTAAGACAAAAATCACAACTAGATAGGAAAAATGAGTTGTACTGGTCAACAGTAAGGCTAGGCTATTATCATCTATAATTAACAATAATTCATTGTATCTTTTCAAATGGCTAGAAGAGAGAAACTCAAATTCTCTCATCACAAAGAAATGATACATTTTTGTGATGATGAATATGCTAATCACCCTGATTTGATCATCACATATTGAATACATGTATTGAAACATAACTCTGTGCCCCATAAATATGTACAATCAATATGTGTGAGTTAAAAAATAAATTTAAGAGAAAAAAAAAGAAAAAAATCTTCCACACACTTCACCACTAGAAGACAAATTTGAAATAGGTGACCTACCCTGTCAGGTATGTTCACATATGTTCCTGCATCGAGCAAATCCTGAACAATCTCCGTATGTCCCTCCTTTGATGCAATCATCAGAGCTGTATTTCCATCCTTATCTGTTAAGTTTACATTGGGATTCCTCTTCAAAATTTCTTTTACTGACTGTGTGTAGCCTCCTTTTACTGCCACAATAAGTGCAGTCATTGAATTCTAAAAAAGAAAAAAAACAAGCCAAAGAAATTAGAATATTCTAGAAAACCTATGATTTATGCCATAATCATAAAACTGATGCTTTAAAATAAATGGCCTATTATTAACAGTTATTTCTAACAATAAAATGCTAATATTAATAACTAGATACATACAAAAATGGCCAAAGGCATATTTTCAGTTTTTGAAGATACACTAATTCTCTTGAGTCATTAGAGTTGTTATGAGGTTCAGTTCTTTAAATGACAATCTGAAATTGGATTCATTTACAACAAACAAACCCTCTCACTGATGTAATGAAATAAAATAGATGACAAGATGACTCAAAAGTAAACACATTCTAAACTAAATAATCCAATGTAAGGTGAATCAAACAAAGAATTATAATAAAACCTATAGGAAAAACTGAAGTAAAACAATTAATAGCTATAGGATATTTCGAGAAAAGTGTTATATATGCTTTGTCTTTCACAGTGATCTAGAAACTACATTTTCAAAAACTGTCTTACTTTAAGTTGTTCCTTTAAAAACTATACACCAGTATAACAATTAATCACCTAACAGAAGAATAAGGCTCATTGCCAAAAGAAGTATTAAAATTACTTCTCGAGATTTTACTCTACTTTGAGATGTCATACAATTTCCTTACAGAAATATTTCAGTTATTGGATCAGCCCCAAATTCTAAGCCGTCATTCTCTCACATATTAAAATAACATAGCCTTTCCAAATTCAAGCTACTCATCCACTTGATCAACTGTCTAGAAAGGAGGCAGGTGGAAGAATGACCAGTCACACTGTCTCCACACAGCACATAAATAGTACATCCTCCTTCAAAGTCAGCAATTAGTAGCTTCAGCCAGAAAACAGGACGAACTGGTTAGTTTCATGCCAAGAAGTCAAGTATGATGTAAAGAGTTTACTCATGTTTCACTACATCTAGAGATTTTGTAGTATCTCTTTTTCAGAATCTTTCATGTTCCATCTCACATAATACAATAATTCTGTAATTTTAACTGTTTACTGTGTATAAATGTTGTTTCCTTTAATTATATTCTTATAAGCTAAAGGGAAAAGCAATTTGTTTGGCTTCTCCAGTTTCCCCAGCACACTTGGCACAGGCTGAGCACACAGCAGGTGCTCAATAAGGAATTAATAATTGCTAGTGGGTAAGATGTATTTAACCAATTTTTAAGCTTTCTAGGTTTTGACAACTGATTTCTGGTTTTTTATATCTGTTTACTGAACAGGGAAATAAGACATGGCAAAAATATCCCAAAAATGACAATATTACTTTAAATGTTTAGAGGAAAGTTATTTTAATAGAGCTTAACTTTTTTCCACAGTTAATATTAAAAACTATTTGATCTGAAGAGTTCTCAAACAATTTATACAAAGTGTAGGAAAAACAAACTCAGTTTTACCTGCTATATCTCACAACACAACATATTTCTGTGACCAGATATGTGGGGTTTTCCCCACACACGAAGCAAGCAATCAGTTCTGCAGTGGACCCCAGCTGGATGTCCTCTAACTCAATTCTGACACTATCTACCTGGAAATAGTATCAGATCCCACAGGTTAAAGGCTCAGTCTCCAAGACTGCCCCCTACTTCTGATGCCAATTGCAAGCCCCAGGTTGTTGCTTTTTTTTACCTGCACTTCTGACCAACTGGCTATAAATTGGGGTTCCCATGACTCCCTTCTTGAGTTTGATTAATATGGTAGAGTGGCTCACAGAACTCAGGGAAACACTGACTTCCATTTACCAGTTCATTGTAAAGGATATTTTAAAGGACACAAATGAACAGCCAGATGAGGAGATACATAGGGCAAGGTCTGGAAGGGTCCCAAGCACAAGAGTTTCTGTCCCCATGGAGCTGGAGTGCATAAACTCTCCCGGCACATGGAGGTGTTCTTGCTCATCTCTCAGGAAGCCCCCTGAACTCAGTCCTTCTGGGTTTTCATGGAGGCTTTAGTACATGGCATGACTGATGAAATCATCAGCCATTGGGTGAGCAACACAACCTTCAGCCCCTCTCCCCTCCTCAGAGGTGGGGGGATGAAGCTGTGAGGTCCAACTCTGTGAGGACAAGGGTGGTCCCCCTGGCAACCAACCCCCCCACCCAATGGTTATATAGGGACTTCCCAAAAATCACCTCATTAACACAAGCTCAGGTGTGGCTGAAAGGGGTTTGTTATAAATACCATAAGACTGTCTTTTAACTTTATGGCTCTGGAGTTGTTCTGGCTGTTTCAGTAACTAAAGGCAAAAGGCCAAATATTTTAACAAAAGATACTCTTCTTGCTCTAGTCACTTAGAAAATTACAAGGGTTACAGAAGCAGTCAGCCAGGAACCATGGAGAAAAACCAAAAAATACATATCATAATATCACACTAAAATTTCTGAAAGTTATTCTTTATAGTTTTAGCCTTCCAAAATTTATGTGCATTAGCCCTTAAAAGCATATATTTATAGTACGTAATATTTATAATATAGCATACTGAGGATAATAAAAAGCAAATTCTTGTTTTCCTCAGTTAATATCATTTAAGAACTGAAGAGAAATTTTTCCAGGCACATACTAAGGAAAAATATTCTCTCTCTTAAAACATAAAACATATCTCTATTACCAGGGGTTAAAACGTAAAAGATACTTACAGCTCCTTCTTGATCAACATCAGCTCCCATGGCCAATAAATGTTTTACACATTCCAAATGACCCTTTCGTGCGGCCCAAACCAAAGGGGTAGTTCCATACTATTAAAACAAACAATAAATTTAAAATTATTATCAGAGAAACTACCTTTAAACATGAATTTTGATAAAAATCATAGAGTATTCTTAAATAATATACTAGCCATAATTTTAATCCTAGATAAATCCTATTTTCCCCATTTTATTTCTCCTAAATACATGATTAACCACTGCATAATTTGTCTTTTAATCAACTTTATTTAACTTTTATAATTGGTGACAATTTTTCCATCATAAAGTTATACAGCCCCAAGTTTTCAACAAGCTTTCATTGCTTCCCTTATCTTCTGAAAGAGGATGTCAAGTCCAACACTCTGACGTAGGCAAAAATATTAACGGCCAAGTGCCAAACACAGTTCTAACTACTGTACATGGATTAACACATGCACTCCTCATCATAAGAAGTACAATTCACAACATCACATTTTTCACAGATGAGGAAACTGAGGGCAAGAGGTTAACAGGCTAAAGTCCCAAAGCTATGAAGAAGTAGAATAAGACCCATGAACCCAACAAGCCTGCCTTCAGAGTCTCTTAACCTCCACCCCAAATGAGCCTTTAAACTTGAAGTTTCAGCCTAGAAACGGCACTCAAAAGCTCCTTTCCTGGAATGTGATTCAGTACAAATCATGCAGAAAGGCAATGCCGTGCCTCTGGGGAGTCTGGCAATCAACAGACACATGAGGGCCGAGCCCGTGGCGCACTCGGGAGAGTGCGGTGCTGGGAGTGCAGCAGCGCTCCCGCCGCGGGTTCGGATCCTATATAGGGATGGCCGGTGCGCTCACTGGCTGAGCATGGTGCGGCCGGTCTCAAAAAAGACAAAAAAAAAAAAACAGACACATGAATAGGCACAGCAACCTTTAAGTACATGGGAGCCTGCAGATGGAAATTAACATTTAATGAGCATCTATCTCTTACAGCCCTGTCCAACAGAACTGTGTTGATGGAAATTCTCTATAATTCTATGCTGACCAACACAGTAACCACTAGTCACATGTGACTATTAAGTGCTTGAAATGTGACGAGTGTGACTAAGGAGATGAAGTTTTTATTTTATTTAATTTTAATTAATTAAAGTCTAAATAGCCATATGTGGCTAGTGGCTACTGCACTGGACAGCACAGCTCCATAAATTATGTCAGACACCCAGCAACCACACTGAGGAAAGTTGTAGCCCTGGGGGCTCTTCCTGATGGATGGGACCTTGTGACAGCCAGAATCACAAGGCAGCCAATACCGCACATGGGAGAAGGAACCTAAAAAAAGGAGGAAGGTAAGGAAAGGAAGGCAGCTGTCATGGCCACTGCCTCAAAGCAGGCTCAGAGAGACAGAAAAAGGAATACACGAGGAACTTCCCAACTTCACTTGGGCATCCATAGTTATCTTCCAGAAGTAAATTCTTTTCTAGTGTCCTCCTTTGTAACATTTTTCTCTCATTGAAATGCCTTCCCTAACTCTACAAATCAGGATTTTAGACATCTTCAAAGATAACACACATAGACACTCACCCTTCATAAAGTCTTCTTTAAATATACTAATTATAATGGATCTCTCATCCTTTGACACTGCCTTAGACTGACTGTCCCCCCAAAACTTGACCCCCACTGTGACAGTGTTAAGAGGGTGGGAGATCCTATTATGGTAATTGAAAGGTGGGGCCTTGAAGAGGTGATTAGACTGTTGGACCATGCCGTAGTGAAGAGATTAAAAATAGTGGTCAGAAGTGTGGTTTGGGGCCGGCCCGGTGGCGCACTGCTACAGTGTGCCGCTTGGGAGCATGGCGGCGCTCCCGCCGAGGGTTCGGATCCCACATACAGACCGGTTCCCGCTCACTGGCTGAGCGAGGTGCGGGCGCGACACCGAGGGTTGCGATCCCGTTGCCGGTCCCGGTCCGGTACGGGCGCGACACTGAGGGTTGCGATCCGTTGCCGGACACGAAAAAAGACAAAAAGGAAAAAAAAAAAAAGAAGTGTGGTTTGGTGAGCTTTAAAAGGTGAGCAAATGAGAAGGTTGCTCTCTCCACTCCACCATTTTCACAACGTGAGAACTCTGTGTCAAGAAGGCCCTCACCATAAGAGTTGCCTGGACTTTGGATTTCCCACCCTCTGAAACTATAAGTAATAAATTTTGTTTTCTTTATAAATCACCCAGATCCAGGTATTTTGTTATAAGCAACAGAAATGGACTAATACAAACATCTACTACATTTGATTTTTACCCCTGACAGAACTGAACTGCACAAGATTATACGTTATAATTCTACTCTTTCCCCTATCCCATCACACTGGCCAGCTAGTCCTCACCCCATACTAAGCAGATAATCTCACTTTCATTGTTACAAAGAATTCTTGACATCCAACAAGACCTTTCTCACTTTGCTTCCTGTCTACTTCAAAACGCCTCTGCAATCAGCATGCAGGATCTCCTCAGTTAAGTCTCTCCTCTTTTTCTCAAATTCTGGCTTCTTTACCTTCCTCTGTCTAATCACTTTGTGTGCTCTTGACCTTATCTTCCTCTGCTTCACCTAGAACCTTACTCAATAATCTCCTCCTACCTCATCGGTCTTTTCTTTGTATTCCCTCTTCCTGTTAGGTCTCAGATTTAGGTCCTTCCGATATTGGTCTCTCCTTCACTAACAAACGTTTCCAACAAACCACCATCTCAAGATACTCTCCACTGTCCTTTCTTTAAAACTTTTCAAAATAATTTATAATGGTTACTTCCAAGTCCTTACCAAAAGCCCCTTAAAAACTAGTTTCTGCTATAAACATTACCAAACCCTACCCCCGAGGTCACCCATAGTCTCTTACACCCGAGACTGCAGTACCTTCACTCAATTCCATTTTTCTTCCTGAAAAATGTAATTTGAGCTATTGGCTGTCCCTTCCAAATGGAACTTTCAATTCACTCATCACCTCTGACATGTCACCAGCCAGACTCTCACCTCCAGAGACACGCCTGGTAAGCTGCCCTTTGCTCACCGCTCCATCACTGCTGGCCCCAGTTCTCAGATCCACGCTCACACAATTCAGGAACCACCTCTATGCAAGCACTTCAGCAGCAGCCCAAATCTCTGCATCCACTCTCTAGGGGAACGCCTTTAATCACAGGCATTCCATCACTTCAACGTCAACACATCTAAAACTGACTTCATCTCTCTTCTCTAAAAATTAGTTCCCATTGAAACCTCCCTATTTCTGTCAGCAAAAAACGTATTCTCTTGGTCTTCAATCCATCTCACAGTGCACTATTAAAAGTTCATTTTTCTAAAATACTGCTTTGTGTCAATCTACTCCATAAATACCCACAGATTTTCAGTGCCTACAGGGCAGGTGTCCAGGCTCCCCAGTCAGGTGCTCAAGGCCCACCTGAAGGTGGCTCCCTCCTCTCAGCTCCACCCCTCCCCACCAGGCCCAGCTTTCCCCACGTTAGTCCTCCCCACACCACCTCAACACGCATGCCATGGAAGTCACTCTCTGCCGCTTTCTGCTCTCATTTCCCCTGTGCCTGATACAGTCTCCTCTCCTCCTCTTCAGTGATAAAAGTTCTACCTTTCTTCAAGGTCTAGAGCAAGTCTTAGCTCTTCTATTAAATCTCTACTAAATGCTCAGCCATCAGTGAATTCTCCCATTTTCAAACTCCCAAATCACTTGACCCCTTAGCCTTTGCATTTTATATGTCCTAATACCTCCCTGCTTCTCTGAACGGAGACCATTTCTTCCTGTCTTTCTATCTTCTATGTTAAAGTACAAGTATAGGGCACGGAACATAGTAGGCACTAAACATTTCTCAAAATGCTAAAGAATGACAGATAAGGTAGTGTTACTGATAGAGTTTGGATGTGCTGTCCCCACCCAAACTTATGTGGAAATCTGATCCCCAATGTGGCAGCGTTGGGAGCTGTTTGAGTCATGGGGGTGGATCCCTCATGAATGGATTAATGCTCTCCCTGGGGGCAGGGGCCTGAGTGAGATCTCCCTCTATTAGTTCCCACGAGCACGAGTTGTCGAAAAGATCCTAGCATCTCCCCTCTTGCTCTCTTGCTTCCTCTCACCATGTGATCTGCTTGTACCCGCTCGCTGCCTGCCACTTTCCACCATGAGTAGAAGCAGCCTGAGGCCCGTGCCAGATGCAGCTGTCCCAGAATCATAAGCCAAATAAACCTCTCTTCTTTATAAATTACCCAGCCTCAGGTATTCTTTTATAGCAACACAAAAAAACAGACTAATACAGATACCTAGAGGGCCTTGGATGCCAAAATGAAAAAAATGAAGGTTTCTTCATGATATTAAATTGTCAAATCAGAACATCAACAGACTGAACTGTACACATTTTAGACACACCTCAAACCTTAGAGAAGTCTATCTGAATTAGCCAACAGCACAAGCAATATTCTTAAATACCATATTATAAATATTTGCAACAGCCTCCTTTACACTCCCCATTAAAATTTTTACATAATGCTTTAAAATTAAGGCACATGAATAAAGTACAAAAAAACACACTAATCTTAAGTATGCTACTCGATCTTTTACATATGTATACACCTGTGTAACTCACACCCACATCAAGATATAGATGATTTCCAGCACCCCCAATAAAGTTAAGCAATACTGTTTTAAAGAAATGTATGCTCAGAATCTATTCCAATTACAAAAAAAAAAAAAAAATCTTTAAGTAGTAGTTGTTTTCCTATATTTAGCTACATTATTAATTTGAAAAGAATATGATTACCCCAACAAGGTACCTAATTCTAAGACAGCTAATGGAAATAATGGAGATACAAAATGAAAAATGAAAAAAAGGAGTATTCCTTATCTTCATGAAACTTGTGCTCTAGCGGTAAGAGAGAGGTAGAAGTCGATCATTACAAGGCATAGGTTACGGGCACTAGTGGAAGGTACACAGAGAGCACCTACAGTGCAGAGCAAGGAGACTTAACAAGGAAAGCAACATTTCAAATGAGCCCTGACAAATAAATCGGAGTTCACCAGGCAGAGGAGGCAATAACATTCATAACAGAGGAGACAGAACAAAGAGACAGGTTGACAGACTGTTAGACAATCTGCTGTATGTGAAAAGGCACAGCAAGAAGCGAGCCCGGGAAGGTAGGCTGAAGCCAAATTGAGAAGCCCAGGCTTATTCTGAACACGGCAAGCCATCAAAGCTCTCCAGAAAGGAAGAATAAGATAATCCAATAGGTACTCAGTGTTTGAGGTGTTAAGGATAACAAAAAAAAAAGACTAGAACATTCTGGAGAGCTTTCTGGAGGTGATGGGAAATGAGCTGAGCCTGGAGGATGAATGGTTGGTTGTGAGGCAGAAGGGAGGAAAGGGCAGGGCACACTGCGAAACAGCATGTGGACTTGGGAGCCCACAGTCATCTGGAAGGCTGCAGGCAAGGCAGTATGGGGTATAGGTAGCAGGAAAAAGGGGAGAAAGGGCCACAAGGCCTATCTTCATCCATCATACCAGGGATGGTTTTTAGGACTGTAAGCGTAAGAGAGAGATAAACAAACCTGAATTTTAGAAAGATCGTTCTTGCAACAATACAGAGAAAGGAGATAGGACTCAAGATTGAAAGAGGAGTTACAATAGAAAACTTCAAACGATGAAGACAGAGAATCTATTATCTCTGTCCATTTTCTTGGTAACAATGAAATGAGACATAAAAAACATCAGAAAGATAACTTACTGCATAATACATACCTGAGAATCCATCTATGAGATATATGTCTATATAAAATACATTAATAAACTCAAATACAAGATACATTAGATCAGGCTCATGAGATCATATGAATATGTTTTACGACTCAGTCATACTGAATGGACATAATATGAACTGGAACCTAGAAAGATTCTGCTGACCTACCTTATCAGAGCAGTTGACTTTAGCACCATTTTGCAATAATAGATGCACTATATCTGCATGGCCTCTCCCTGCTGCCCAAATGATTGGGTAAACACTGTACTGCTAGGATGAACAGGCAGGCAGGCAGGTAGGTAGGTAAGAAGGAAGGAAGGAAGACAAGAAGAAAAGGAGGGAGGGAAGGAAAGAGAAAAAAATCTTTTAGGTAGATATTTATCATACACATTTGCAAAATAAGTATCAAAGGAAGTAACACAAAGTAATATTTTTAAAAAATCAAGTTACAGACCATTCTCCACTTTAAAAACACACATAATACTCATAATACATAATTGGCAAGTAAGATGCATTCAACCTTAAGTAAACATATATTACGCACACAATTATGTTTATAAATAAACACAACTAATGTGATTATCTAGACAATAGGCAAAACTAATAGGAAGAACGTGAAATAATAGGAATGTGAATACATATAACAGAATGTATAGAAAATGACATGGTTATTTGATAAATGTCTCTTTAAGTTCACATTATGAATGCATACCCACAGAAAACAGCCAGGGACTAAGGATTTCAAAATCTTATATAGTAATGTAAATGTTATATAGTAATAGTTAACATTTAAGCTCTAAGCTGCCTTTTTGTTGACAAAAATTGAGAAATAAACTTAGCTTGAGAAAAAAGTCTCATTTCATTACTGTGTTTTAAAATCACATTCTACATTATTATGTTTAATAAGATCTAGATAATTTCTATTCGTTACAAAGTCAAGTATAATCAGCCTTCAGTATTCCCTAAGAGCTTACCACTTATATTACAAATGAATTTTTGTGGACACTTACCAGACCAGTGACACTTGGATTGGCACCATGAGAAAGAAGCAACTCTACCACTTCAGTACGGCCTTTGTAACATGCCCACATAAGAGCTGTCCATCCTCCCTAAAGGAAAAAAGGGGGTTGGGGGTAGGAGGGAGATAAAACTTCAGATTCTCTCCAAGCACAAAAATGCCACTAATGAACTTCCTTCTGTGAATATCTCTATAAAGCCACTGTTTTGTGAGGGCAGTACTATGTAGCTTTAAATTCCCAAGATGCCCGGAGAAATACAAAATAGTACAAGAAATAAGTAAAATCTCTTAAATCCACAAATGATTACTCCAAAGTTTACACTATATCGTACAAATTAAAATAGAGAACACTCATGTTGGAGCCTTCCAAATTTCTATGGTTTACTTTGGCTCCCCAAAAACTTTTCTTCAGAAAACTTTCCTTCTATGTCCCTAGATATTCTCCTCCTTATATGAGTCTAGATGTTATCCAGAGAGGGATTTCAACAATCATATTCAACTCTTACATTTAAACACATCCTTTACACCTCAGATTATTATAGTGCCTCTTGCTAAAAAAAAAAAAAGGGGGAGGATGCTAAGGCAATGATCTTTACAGCAGGACTTCTGGGGGTGAGGGAGGTCATCAAGAATGAATTAACACCATAGCATTCTACTGACCATTCTACTGACAGGGGCCACTTTCTCGTTTGCTGTGATGCAATTTAATAAAAGAGATCAATGTAATCAAATCTTAGCAAGGAAGAATGTTTTGGTTTTTTTAAAATCTGTATTTGGACCATCCATATTTGGTTATGAAACTATAAATCACTTAATCCTTCTGATCCTGTTTCAACATCACTAAAAAGGGATAAAAAATACTGATCCTAACCTGAAAAAGGCAAAACATATCAGTGGTGGCCAGGGGTTGGGGAATGACAATAAAGAAGCCACATGAGGGGACAACTGAAGTGACGAAACTGTTCTGTGCGGAACTGCAGCGGTGGATACGCAACACCGTGCACACGTCAAAACCCCAAACTGTACAACACATAGTGAATTCTACTACGTGTAAATTTTTCTAAAACTAAACCAGAATATAGAGAATATGGAGAGGAAGACAGAGATATCAATATTATATGATTTTTAAAAATATATAGAAAGACACACAGATACAGAAATAGATGTATATGTATGCATAAGTACAGATACACACGTGGATTACCCACTTCTTTTAATTGAGAAGGACCACAAGCAGTGACACCCCATTAGCTATAAGCACACCCAACATCTAGATATTAGTTCCTAAATACCAAAAGGTGCCCGGCTTCATTGGAAAACTGGTTGATTACAGTGTCAGGGCAGGAAAAATACAAGATGAGAATAAGCCTGAAGAGTCTTGAGGTGCCAGAAAGGATAGAGCATCTCAAAAAGACACAGAAGCCAGCCTGAAAGAGCTCCCAATGGCCGAAGTTGGAACAAATTAAGCAACAAAATTAGCACTGAATTATAACCCAAAGAATAAAATAAATATTCATGAGTCTATATCAAGATGTGTGTGTGTGTGTATTCACATATATATACATACATATATACACACACACACACACACACACATATATATATATATATATATATTTACAGGGGGTGAAAGAGGGAGAGGGAGGGGTAGAGGGGAGAGAGGGAAAGAAGACAGAAAGAAACAGAGACAGAGAGTTCCAATTAATAAATGTAGAATGAATGTGGAAAATACAAAATCATCATTATAAAACCACAGTAATAACTGCTGCTCATAAGGTTTGTTGATGGTTTCTAAAATGAATAAATGAAAGTTTAATCAGAAACAGGACATGTTTAGTCTCAAAGCATCTTCCCCCAAATATTTAATGATTACAAAGGGAAAAATGGTACCCTTACAGTGAAGAAACCTGACAGACAACCTCTTAACCAAGAGATCAAGTATAACATCACCAGTGATGCATACTGATACCATGTACCCCCTTGACGTGGTGCACCAAGAAGGCACATCACCGCTGTGACATCTGTCCCAATAAAGCACAATCTCAATCTAATCATAAGAAACATCAGACAAATCCAAATTGAGTATATCAGACAAGTACTCTCCAAAAGTGGAAGGTCATGAAAGACAAGGAGAGACTGACATGATTTATTTAGGTCAAATTGTAGGGCTAGGCATTTAGTCAAGTCAAGTCTTACATACGCCAATATTTTAACCTATAAAACATCTGCCCAGAATTTTTTAAATATCATACCTTCATTTTAATTTGAATAATGTGCCCCTATACAAGCATCTGTGAGATAAAACTTTAATCTCAAGAAAACTTTACCTAAATTCACAGAAATGGAAATATTGACACCAATTAACTATTGGAATGGCATTATATTTCATGAAACCCTTTTTTAGTTTGTGGCCCATCAAAGATCCTCCCAAGAAAGAATGTTCACTAGACTTTCTGACATTATATCCTGGAATTCTTCCTGAACCCCACAGAACCTCAGTGGTCATTCTCCTCTCCTTACACAAGTCCCAGGGACTCTGCCTTCCCCTAGCTTGGTGGCTCCTACCATCTGCAAAATCCTTCAAGGTTACATTCCCTCAACGCTAACTATTAAGGAAGACATAGTGCTCAGTTTCCCCAACTCTTGGTATTTCAAAACCAAATACAAATACCCTTTAAATGTTAAAGGTTTTGTGATCATTACTTTAGAGAAATAAGAAGAACCAAAAAAATGTTCAAGGAACCATTTTTTATAAATCTCACCAAGTTTTTACACATTCAAAATGTACACTTTATAGTTCCTAACTCCCATGCTAATATATGTAAAAGAATGATACAGAAGAAAGCCTTTGGAGTAAGGCAGACCTAGGTTCAAAAGCCAGCCTGATTGCTTAATAGCTCTGCGACTTTGGGCAAAGATTCACTTCTCCCAGTCTCAATTTCCTCAACTATACATTGAGAACAAAATTAACCCTTAGTCCACAGAAACATTCTGAAAAATCAATTCAGTGATACAGAGGCTATAAGCACCTAAAGGAGCCAGGCATAGAAAAGGCACCCAATGTTATTAATTCATCTATAAACTGTTATGGTACCTTTAAGAAAATATTGAGAACTAGCTAACTGCCTGCATTTCCTTTCTGCTCCTGTATCAACAAGGTAAGAACACCACATTTTACTCTTAGGTGCCATACCCACCCTTTGCCTAGGTTACTGACATCATTATCTCCTCTCCATCATCTTTTATTGCAGTGCACTTCAATTTCTTTTTGGAAATAGGTAGGAAACAAAGGATTCTCTGTATCCTCCTAGAAAAATATGTATTTCACACACTTCACTATGTTTTGAGAACAAATATAAGATTACACAAGTAAAACCACTGTGTAAACTATAATATACTATTAAGCGCAAGACGGTGGAAGGCTGCAGTTTCTTAAAAACTCAGTTCATCTCTACTCCATAAAGCATTATTAGCGAAGTAAGACATGTTTTATATATCAAAGTGGATCACTTCCTCCCTTTCTTCTACTGTTAAAATTAACTTTTGAAAAGATTGCACATTTGACTGAATAAGCCAGAAATAATCCCTTTCTTCACCATTATGCTTTAACCAGATGCCAAGATCAAATAAGAGATAAGTGATAATTAAAGATCATATCTCGAACTTGTAATGTGTATAGACAGCATGTCTGAACAGAACTACATTCTAAAAATAAATCCATAAATTTTATATTGAAAAGTATAACTTTAAACAACTGATAAATATTTGCAAAAGTATACTATGTCCCTTTTGAAGTACTATATTAGGAAATAATTGTCTAAGAAGTTCTAAAACATTGAAATATTACAAGATAATGATTTTTTTAAACAATATTTCAGAATTTTAAACTCTGGAACAAACTGAAAATGATTACTAAGAATATTCTAAAAGAGGTACATTATAACTCCTGGGTTTTAAAACATGCTCGAGGGTCATTTCAATGCCCAATCCCAAATCCTAAAAACATTATCATATGACCCCCTCACATAAAAATACAAGATTTCACATATATCTATTACTGTTAATAAGATTTCAGCTAATTAAGAATATATTATAAAAAACACACATACCATATCACGGTGCTCCAAGTTAACCCCACATTTAAGTAGCTCTTCCACGATGTGTATGTGCCCTTCTTTTGATGCAGATATAAGTGCTGTCCAATTATCCTTGAACACATATACAAAAATGTTACCATTTTAAAAACAAAAATAACATTCCAAAAGGAGGGAAAAAAATGTATTTACATACCAAATGATCATACCAAATTGACATGATTTGATCTGTTCTAATCTACTCTAAAATAATACTGAAGCTCTCTTAAGAATTTATCTGTCTACTTGTATTACTACTAATGATGCAGAAATGGTTTTCCAACTGCTTGTTCAGTAATCTCACTGGACTTCTAATCACATACTGTGTTTTTTAAAAAGGAGAAAAGATGACCATCAAAACCTCCAAGCTGATCCTTGTGGCTAGAAACTGAAAATTGAAATTAAAGAGCCTGTAATCAGATGTAAGAGCACATTCACAGGCTATTAAACTAAGTAATCCATATGATGAGTGTAGAAACTATATGATAAAGAAAAGAGCTATTTTTTAAAAAGAAGATAAGGAGACAGGTATCCTGTTCTATTTTTATTCATTAGTGTAATTTAATACAATCATTCAATTAAAAAAAAAAAACATGTAGCCGTGTGATCATCAAAAGCAATTCCAAGAAAACAAGGAAACTTATGTTACATAAATCATTTATCCCTCAGAAGTGATATCAGAAGGGATCACATCTTTCTGGCCACTGTCATATGTAATGATATTCATAATAAGTTACTATTATGGGGAGTCAATTAACAATGCAACTTAAACATGAATTTTGTAGGCAGGCATTTAATTGTATGTATACATACTCTCTATTCAGCCAGTGCCATCTATATATAAAAATTTGAAAGTAAAACCTCCCTCCTGTATTACTTTTTCAAAAAAAACTGATATAGCACATTAGGCAAAGTTGAGATATATCTGAAAGCACAATTTTTAACCTATCACTTTTGAATAACTTCTTAAAAAATAAAGAAACAGCAAAGTGAAGGAAAAGAAAAAGAGACAAATGAGTGAATTATTTTAATATATACCAAATCTTCCAGATTGCAGTTAGCTCCATTCTTAATTAATTCTTTCACAATTTCCAGATTGCCTTGTTCAGCAGCTATCATCAATGGAGTCTGGCCACACTAGAGAGTATAAAAGATACAGACACTGTATTTTTACTGAAACATCGCAGTTAAAAAAAAAACCACACCTACATTTCCATGAAGGTATGCTAAGCACTAGTTGTGTTTACTGTATTTCTTTAATTTAGAAACAGCTTTGAACCTTAAGTTTCAGTTTTTAATAATTTAAAAACCAAAGAGAAATGAAAGAATTTTTTTTCTCATTGCAAATTCATTCAAAATAAGTAAACATGCATAATACTAGGATCTGAAAGTACTGCAATGTATATAAAAATCCCAGGATACCTATAGTAACCAAATTCTTTAACAATATTGTTAGAAAATGATATAGAATGTGTTTTTAATCATATATATGTTTTATCTAAAACAAGACTAGAGGGAGAAAAGTAAAATAATAAACAAAAACAATACAGGTGCTATATAAAATATACCTATGTGCAGTTTTTTTAAGCCTTCCCTTATAACCTTAATTCATTAAACTAAAGCGCCTGCTAGTTAAATCAGAGTCTCTCAGCCTTCATGCTAAAAGTAAGTTACAGAAGTACAAAGATAGGCCCTCCCAGGCAGGCAGGGCCCAGGCAGCCAGATCCCAAGATAGGTCACCTCCAACAGCAAGCCTCATCTACTGCAAGGCGGTATAAATATTATCATTTTCTGTTTAAGTGTCATGGCATGAAACAGATTAGGAAGCACCAGGTTAAACAGTGGGAAAGGTACTGAAACACACTAAAGTATAAGAGAAAAATTTACACCGAAAATTAAGTTCAATTACATAAATAATTACTTAAGCATCTAATTACTAGGGAGTTAATTAATATCCACATTTTTTTTTCCTTTTTGTCTTTTTTTCGTGACCGGT
Organism: Galeopterus variegatus; assembly: GCF_000696425.1. Taxonomy (NCBI): domain Eukaryota; kingdom Metazoa; phylum Chordata; class Mammalia; order Dermoptera; family Cynocephalidae; genus Galeopterus; species Galeopterus variegatus. The sequence continues at coordinate 452,460 of NW_007726270.1, read as the reverse complement.
AACAGGATCGCAACCCTCGGTGTCGCGCCCGCACCGCGCTCAACCAGTGAGCAGGCATTTAATTGTATGGTCTCTATATGGGATCCGAACCCTCGGCGGGAGCGCCACCACACTCCCAAGCGCCGCACTCTACCGAGTGCACCACTGGGCCGGCCCAATATCCACGTTTTTTAAATGCCAATTTGACATCATTCCTCTGCTTAAAATCCTTCAGTGTTTCCCCACTGCTCTTTTAGATAAGAACCCAAATCCTTTCCATGGCCTACAAAAGCCCTGAGTGATGGAGAGAGCCTGGCAGGCCTACCTCTCATGCCATTCCTGCCCCCGACGTGCCCTCATGCTCTTCCCCACCTCCCTACCAATCCCCTATAACTGCCCTTTACTGTACTAATCTTGTTGGTAATAACACCTTTATTTGTATGATTAAAAATTAATTATTGTCTGTCTCCCCTAAAGGCTCTAAACTCCACGAAGGTGGGAAACATGTCTATTTTATTTATATGTTTGATACTGTATACTGTAATAATTGGCAAAATACAACATATGCTATTATAAGAATAATACAAGTAAAGAGCTAAACACAAATACTGGTTCAAATAAAGTACAAAAGTAAATCACATTAAATACAGACATTCTTATATAACAATGGGTACCAAATTATATGTGGTAGCTACGTCATTCAACCAGGGTCATTAAGGAATGAAGTATTACACATAAATAGATTTTCCAGATGAAAAAGTGTATCCTTTAAAGATTAAATTTGATTATAACTTTTATGATAATCATCATTCTAAAAAGCAATGCACACATTGCTACTTGTTAAACAATTACCATAAACATTATTTATGATTCTGAGTCATAACTACAGACATCAATTATTGCAGTATGCATGCGTCTGTCACCTCTAAGTTCTTGCACATACTTTCTACAGCCTCCTTCTCCCTTCTAACCTACTGGAATAAAAAGTGAGATATCAAAGTCATTGGTAAATTAAAGCCAACAAACTGAGTCCATGGCCCTGAGGATACATAAATTTTACATCATAGTTTTCAAAATAGTAATCCCAAAAACTCAGAGGGGTTTTCTGTTTATTTTCTGGGGTCACAGTTACATTTCAGATAGCTCACACAGAGGTATTTCTAGAGAATGAGAGATAAAATAATGTAAATGTGTATCAATACCTATAATACAAATAAGATAGATGGTATAAACTTGATTAACTAGAAACACACCAAATGAAAGGTTTATATAGTCATAATTTTGTCTTGCAGAAACTATTAGTTGTCTATCCGGTATCCAGAGGAACAAGACTTTGTTGGGGGTAGCAATGTACTCTGCTAAAAAAACCCACACTGTTCAGCCTCACTTGTAGCTGGAGATAATCCCGTGACACTGCTCTGGCTAGGTCTCCCAGGCAGCTCTGTAAGGGGACTAATCCGACTGGTCTGTGCCCTTTTCCCTCTTCTTGCCCCCTATGCAGACACCAAGCTGGAGGGCATCAACCTGGCCAATGTGAGGTAAGGGCACACAGTGAAGAGTGGCCAGAAAGGAGGAGGAGCTGGGCCCTCCAGAATATCCTGAAGTCACCACATTAGCCTTTGAATGGCTCCACGAGCTTGTCACTATGTGAAGAAAATAAAACATTCATTTGTCTAAACCACTGTTTTGGGAGTGTTACATGCAGTCCACAGCATTTCTCAACTTGCACACCTTTTGTGACAACACTATCCAAAAAGAGAAATGATTTTCAGGAAAGGCTGCCATGAAGTTTTGTTACATCCCCAGAGGTAGGAGGATAACTACCTCATAAGGTGGGCCCTCAAACAAAGTCTATCTTTGGATTCTTCTAGTTCTTGCTTAACTACCTAGTGACTACATTTGTAGAGATACAGAGTAACTTGTCATATCATGACAACTTTATTCTTCCACTAGAAAATGATTCAGTACAGGTCCCTTCCACACCTAAACTCACACATCCAGAAAATTCCAATCTATCTCTTTTCAAAAAACGTAAGATGACATAATCCACACATCCCCTGTTCTACTACTTAATAATGACCTCAAACCAAAACACACGAGAAATGAAAAAGAACACTACACACCAACTGAAGTCCTCTGCAACTGGTACCATATTTATCTCAGCTTCCCAGAGGCCGCAACGCAAACTTCTACTCTTCCAGCACTTTTTGCTTTTCCCAATTCCTAGTTTCCCATTTCTATTTGTTTAAATAACCAGTTTTAAAACAGGCACCTTTGGAGGGTATATATACTTCTTCTAATAATTATAGTAAAACTAAAACATTTTGAAATTCTTCTTTGAAATTCACTTCAGAGTCTATTTATAAACACATACCAAAATCCACCTCTTAAAGTTTCACTTCATTTTTTAAACAGGAGAATAATGTCCAGTCTTACACCACCCCCTTGTACCATGGAGAGCTGAGAGTGATTTTTTGTTCTTTTCAAAAATAAATTAGAATAAAAGTAAAATCCTTCACTACTCAACAAAGGGCAAAGATTTGCCATCGCTGAGAATATTCACAGGCCAAGAGAGTTTATAAATAAAGTAGAAAAAAAAGAAGGTAGAAAAAAAAGAAGGAAAGAAACTAGTATTTACTGATTGTGGCCAATTACACACTAAGCAAAGTATCAGGCAACTTTACCCACATTATTTTATTTAATTAATCTAATATTTAAGAACCCTTTGTAAAACTGATAACTAAAGCACATTAACATGAAGTTACTTAAGTACTCTACTTTTAAAAACAGGAAAGAAGACAGAAATTTCCAAACAGTTTTTAAAACTTCTATAAAAATTAAATTTTATCTGAAGTCGTAGAAGCAAAATGCTAAAAAAAAAAAAAAAAAAGAAGGCCTTGAGAAAGCTACTTTATCCCCAACCTTCACACCGAACCATAACTGAACAATCCCAGGTGGTTTCAAATTATTATTTTAAAACTCCACTTTAACTTGCTGCAGTATTAAACTGGATATAATGATAATTCATATCCATTAAATGCTATCTCATGCATGATGCTAAGTTAAGCTCTATGCCAAACATGCTTCATTCCTTATGGCAATAAGATTAATATAATTTTATGCTATTGATATGCTATTTTTCTCCTTCAAAGTGAAGCTATTTTCTCAGTATTCCCTAAAAATAAGTCTATGTAATGAAACAATCGTTTTAAACTGTCACATTTTATTATTCCAAATGTTAATATATGCTAATAAAACACTTATGTAAGTAATTATTTTATAACAATGAACAATTTCCAGTTATAAATTTTATATCTATTTACAATTCTTAACTGTTCATAATCATGGATTGACTGTAATGATGTTAGCTAACCAAAATATATTTTGTTCAATATACAAACATTGAAAAGAAAGGCATTATCATTAGATGAACTTTATTCTGACGACTCAAAGAAAAAAAGTAGATCATAAACAGATTATAGTTTGAAGTCAATTACAGCAGGGTTCAAATTTGAGTTCTATCAGATAGTATCTTGGATAAGAAAATGAGGCATTAAGTAATTTACTTATAAGTCAAGATAAATAAGAGTATTATTCTTTGTACAGTTACTATGCAAATTAAATGAGCTAAGATATATAAGATATATCCCATAATATTTGCATAAATACTTAATAAAAACATTAGCTATCATAACATTATTTACAATAAAAAAATTTTTATATCAAGATTTCCTTAATGACAGTTAACATTTAATGGTACCTCGTGTCAAAAAAAAAGTAATAAAGTACTAACTGTTAATTCAGTAGCTTTAAAAAGATTTATAATATTTGTACACCATGTACATAAATATTTGTTGATTACCTACTACGTACAACTAATTTTAATTTTAGAAACTTAGCCTTACCTCATTTCTCTCATCTACATCTTTGCATTTTTCAAGAAGAGCTTTCAGAGCAGGAATGTTTTCTTCTTCTACATAGTTTATAACACTCTGTGATATCAGAACTGACATTTTCACAGAAAGCTGCAGTTATTTATTTCAATATCTGTTAAAAGCAAATTAGACAAAATACACATAATTTGTGGTTAGGAAAAAAACTAAGTTACCATTAAATATAATATCTTTCTTAACCTTAAGCTTGTGCAAACACACCTTCAGCAGCAGGAGTCAAAACAAGGCCTCATAGCTCAAAATGCTGACAAGATGTCTCTTCCCAAGACTTACACTCCTCTCAATCTTAACTCCTTCAAACCCCGAACTCCAGAACCATCCACAAACCCTCCTCATCACCACCCCAAACATGAGTAAGTGCTCCACTGCTCCTCCTGCTGTCTCCATCTCAGTACCTGGCAGCTCCAGCTCCATTCTTCCAAGGCCAAACACCTTGGAATTATCCATGACTTATCACTTCCTCCTACACCCTACATTCAAACTACTAGCAAGTCCCTTTGGCTCCACCTATAAAATATACGTCACATCTGACTACTCCTCACCACCTCCACCACTACCACCCTGGTACAAGCCACCTTGACCTCTCACCTAAATCACTGTCAGCTTCCCAACTGGTCTCCCTGCTTCTACCTTGACCTCTAACCTGGACCACTGTGAGAACTTCCTAACTGGTCTCCCTGCTTCCACATTGCCTTCCCTTCCGTCTTTCCTCCACAATGCAACCTCAGTGATCTTGGAAAACAGAAGTTGGGCCAGAGAAACCAGAGGCTGAGGGAAAAGAGAAGATGTCGGTCAAAGGGTATAAAGTTTCAGTTAGACAGGAGGAATAACTTCTGGTGATCTATTGCACAGCTTAGTTAACGATTATAGTTAATAATAATGAATTGTATTATTTCAGAATTGCTAGAAGAGTGGATTTTAAGTGTTCTCACCACAAAAAAATGGTAAGTACGTGAGGTGACGGGTATGTTAACAAGCCTGATTTGATCTCTTTCCACAATATATAAATGTATCAAAACATCATATTTTACCTCATAAATATATACAATTATAATTTGTCAATCAAAAATGAAATAAAATTTTTAAAAATCCAAACTTCAACATATATCAGAACCACGTGGAGAGCTTGTAGAACACAAATTCCTGGGCGCTACCCTCAGAGATTCTGATTCAGTAGGTCTGGGCTGGGCCCCTGAATCTGTATGCTTAACCAGCTCCCAGGAGAGGGGATAAGGTAACTGAAGAACCATGCTGAATAGTAGAGTCAGACTGCATCTTTTTTTGCACAAAGTCCTCCAGTGGCTTCTCAAAGCACTCAAAGTAAAATCAAATGTTTTTTCACAGTTTCAGTTACCTGTGATCAACCGTGTTCCAAAAACATTAACTGGCAAATTCAAGAAACAAACACTTCACATATTTTTAACTGCACATCATTCTGATGAATGAAATGAAATGCAATGAAATCTCATAGCAGCCTGCTCTGTCCCACCCACCACAGGAATCCTCCCTCGATCCATTGCATTTGCACTGTAGACACTCCCTGCCCGTTAATAACTTAGTACCTGTCTGGATTCTCAGATGACTGTCATGGTATCGCAGTGCTTGTGTTCAAGTAACCTCTATTTTACTTCATAATGGCCCCAAAATGCAAGAGTAGGAATGCTAGCAATTGGATATGGCCAAAGAGAAGCCATAAAGTACTGCCTTTAAGTGAAACGGTGAAAGTTCCCAACTTGAAAGAAAACAATCAAATGCTGAGGTTGCTAAGATCTAGGTAAGAATGAATCATCTCTCTGTGAAATTGTGAAGGAAAAAGAAATTTGTGCACAGTATATAAAGGGTACTATCGTGGTTTCAAGCATCGGCTGGGAGTCTTCGAATGTATTCCCTGAAGACAAAGAAGAACTACTGTACCTTGGCCTAGATGACTCTAAGTGACATGGCCTTTCACCTCTATTCCACGCTCTACCTCTGACCTCATCTCGCACCACTCCCCGCACCCAACTGACTGCTTGACCATGCCAGGCACTGTCCTACCCCAGGCTTCTCCAATGCCTTCATGTCTGCCTAAACTTCTCTTCCACCAGACATGTACATGGCTCGCCCCCTCACTGCCTTCAGCTCACCTTATCAGAAAAGTCTAACCTGACATGTGATGTAAGAGAGTAACAACCTCAGACATGCTCACAGCGGCCCCTGCACTCCCACCCCCTTGTCCCGCTTTATTGTTTTCTATAGCACTTACCACCATCAGGAAAACAACATATTGTTTGTTTTTTGTCCATCCACCACAACTAGAACGCAAGTTCCAAGAGTACTGAACATCCAAATGCAAATTAATATACAAACCTCAGTCCATACCTTGCACCATACACAAATGCTAACTCAAAACTGACTTAAGGGGCCGGCCCGGTGGCGCACTGGATAGTGCGCCGCTTGGCAAGCGCGGCGGTGCTCCCGCCCAAGGGTTCGGATCCCACATACAGACCGGTTCCCGCTCACTGGCTGAGCGAGGCGCGGGAGCAACACCGAGGGTTGCAATCCCGTTGCCGGTCCCTGGTCCGGTACGGGGGCAACACTGAGGGTTGCAATCCGATGCCAGACACGGAAAAAGACAAAAAAAGACAAAAAAAAAAAAAAACTGACTTAAACGGGGCCGGCCCAGTGGCACACTGGAGAGTGCACCATTTGCGGCGCTCCCACCGAGGGTTCGGATCCCATGTGGAGACCGGTTCCCGCTCACTGGCTGAGCGCGGTGCGGGCGCAACACCGAGGGTTGCGATCCCGTTGCTGGTCCCCAGTACGGGCGCGACACTGAGGGTTCCGATCCCGTTACCGGTCAGTAAAAAAAGACAAAAAGGGAAAAAAAAAAAAACTGACTTAAATGTAATATCTAAAAATATAATAAAACTTCTAGTAGAAAATAAAGACTATCGTAATGACCTTGGATGAAGAAAGATTTATTTGATATAACACTAAAAGCATGGTCCATTAAAAAAAACTGATAACTCAAGAGTTCATCGAAAACTTTTGCTCTGTTGAGAGAATAAAATTTCTTGAGACTGGTGACCACTCTCTTCCCCCCGTTTCCCCCACTCATGAAAAGGAATGTCTATAACTGGTATGTCATGCCTGTCCCCGGACTATATTTTGGAGCACATAACTTGTGTCCTGAATCGTGCCTCCGGGTGGACTATACCCAGAGTCTCACTCATACCTGATTTAGACGATGAGATTTAGAACTTTTGAGCTGATGAGATTTAAATGAGGTTTTGGACTTTGAGCTGATGGTGCACCAAGTTGAGACTTTTGGGGGCCTTAGGATGAGGTGAATATGTTTCGCATGTGGGAAGGAAGTCTATCTTTAGAGGCCAGAGGGTGGAAATTATTGCACTATATGATATTATATATATGACACTCTGGAAAAAGAAAACTATAGGGGCAGAAAACAGATCAGGGGTTGCCAGGGTTTAAGGTAGGGGAATGAGATGACTACAAAGGGGTACAGGAGAATTTGGGGAGTTAATGAATGTTTTATATCTTGACTGTGGGGGCAGTTACACAATCATACACTTTTGTGAAAATTCAAAACTGTACAGTTTTTTATTATGTATAAATTAAACTTCAATATACCTTACTTTTAAAAAAATTCTCAAAAAAAGGGTTAGGTTATTTAATCCAATAATTTCACTTCTATAATCAATTCCAAAAATGAGAAACATGGACAAAGATTTTAAGTATAACACAATTTTATTCATAACAACAAAAAACTTAGAGATGGGTATTATAAGAATTATAATACATTCACAAAGTAGAATAATACAGTCGTCAAAATGTTTCCTAAGAAAATGCTTAGGATTTATGATATGGGGGACAAGATTAAGAACTATATATACAGCATCTCAACTATTTAAAATATATACATTTTTAAATACTGAAATGAAATAGAACATGATGGGCATTAGTGTAATTTTTATTTTCTTTATAACCTTTATTTCCTAAATTTTCTAGAATGTGATACTTTTATCATTGGAAACCATAAGAGATTTTTATTAACAGTCATCACCAACATCCAACATCTTACAGGATAAAGCCTAATACCTCAATAAGGCATCCAGGATTTGGCTCTTCCCTCTTTATACCAGCCACACCTCACCCTGCAGCCCAGCCAAGCTGAAGCACTCACAACTGCCCCACTGCCACGCTGCTCCACACGCCTGCCTTCACTCAACTGGCTCCCTCCATTTAGAACAACCGCATATCCACTGTAGAAAAGCATCTACCTCTCTCTCCAGAGTCAGTTACACTTCCTGTGCCGTTTATCTCCTCTCTTCTGAGATCAGCCAACCCCACTCTCAGTGCCTTAGTTTAGGCCTTCACCGTCTGTACTAATTAAGACTTCTAAGGCAGCAAGAGACATAAACTAGCCTAAGCAAAACAGAAAAGTTTACTGTAAGGATACTGGTTTATTTCCCATAACCACACGACAGGAAAGGTAGGTACTACTGGACCTCAAACGCAAGTAGGATTCTCTTTCTCTATTGGCTTAATCTACTGTCTTCTAGACCAACTTCTACACAAATGGGAATTTGGCTTCCCACAACTATGTTGCCTCAACTCAGATAGTTTCTAATATAACAGAAAGCAGTCTATTCTTTGTTCCCAGATCCAAAAGTCCCAGAAAAGGGCTCTGACTGCGCAGAGTGAATCAGCTACCAACCTAGAACCATAAACTATAGTCCCAAAGTTGAGAGGGGGTTACAAAGTCACAGAGTATTGGTGCTGTTTCCAGAAAAGAAGGAACTATTGTGATACAGGCATCTATCCTAAAAATGACTATGACACCACCTCTTACCAGGGCCAATGTGACAGGCTATCAGCCTGTGCATCCTCTTTCCAGTCCTTCCCCCTCCAATCCACTTGCCACACTGATTCAAGAGTGATCCACGATACACTCCTCTTGAAATCCTGGTTGGGAGAACAGAAGATGATGGCTTTACTACCCACACAATATTCAAGGAACTTATGCTCTCTGAGCCTTTTAAAGCCATTGTGAAGATTCAGTTATATAATTCCTTTGGAAAGCTCTGCTCTGTAGCAAGCACAGTGAAGACTGAATAAAGTTAATTCTTGATAATGATGATGAGGGCACACAGATCTTTCACAATCTGTCCCATCTTACCATGCCAGCCTCATCTCTTTCTCCCCTCCTCCCATGCTCTACCCAGACCTTTGCACTTGCTGCCCCCTCTGCTTAGAAAGACCATCCTCCACATATTCAAGGGTACTTCGAAAAGTTCGTATTATCTTTCAATTCTATTTTTCCATGAACTTTTTGAAGTACCTTCGTATAAGCCTGGACAGGTTCTCCTCCTTGAGGATATGGCTCTAACATTATCTTATCCTGGAAGCCTTCGCTGACTGGTTGCTCACCCCAAGTTGGGCCAGTGTCCCTCCTCTGGGGCTCCTCCACTCCTGCGTATACATCTAAATGCAGACTGCTCGCTCCTCTCAACTTTCCATTTTACTTACTCTCTCCACATCCCCCTAGACTACAAGTTCTTGTGGCAAGACCCATGTTCCATCTAGCACAATGCCTACAAAACAGGGGCTGACAAAAAGCAGCCCCTGACTGTCAGGCACTGGCCTGGCATGCACGGCAAGGCACTGGTCCTCTCATGTGAACATTAACAATTTCACAGAGCACCAACATCAAACAAGGTCACTCTGTGTCCATGATGCCAAGACAAAAACAAAACCACTCTGGAATCATATCTGAGAAAAACATGAACATTGTTTAAACCAAAAAAATGCCGGGCCGGCCCGGTGGCTCACTGGATAAGTGCGCCGCTTGGGAAGCGCAGCGGCGCTCCCGCCCGAGGGTTCGGATCCCACATACAGACCAGTTCCCGCTCACTGGCTGAGCGAGGCGCGGGAGCAACACCGAGGGTTGCGATACCGTTGCCGGTCCCCGGTCCGGTACGGGGGCAACACTGAGGGTTGTGATCCGTTGCCGGACACGGAAAAAGACAAAAGACAAAAAAAAAAAACATGCCAAAATATCTCCCTATCCTGGCTAATACGAATGAGTACTGCTTCTTTACCAACTACAGCTTTAGCCTTGCTCCATTCCTCTTGCCTTCTAGGTAACATTTAAAATATCCAGTTGCAGAATTACCACCAGCCCTACTCCCACCCCCCATCCCCTGCTTTCTGAAGCACCCAATATAGGGCAAAGCCTTGCTTTCTTGTACTTCCCCAAATCACCTAACACAAGCCCAAATCCTATAAGTTCTTCCTAACGACCTCTTACAGACATATCCCACGGTTCCCTATGGTATTCACTCTCCTTCATTGCAAGGAGTCAATAAGTCCAAACTTGTTCAACTGTAGGTGTGCTCCTGGTGGTCTCTGACTAGACAGCATTGACAGTGTTCAATAAATTTCACTGAATGATCTACTTTATAATGTCATGTTTGTGGGCACATATATAATAAGTACCTAGAAATTACAAAATAAAATTATAACATTAAATCCACTCCTGCTGATATATAGTAAAACCAATGACACCTTGTCATGTTAAACAATATGTATATAGTATGATCCTACTTGATAAATAAACAAGACCCCTATATATGAATATATTCAGTGCGTACACAGAACAAGGAGAAAAGTGTAAAAGGATACACACATGGCTGCTAAAATCGGTCATCTTAACAGATAGGACTGACAGAAGATGATTCGCTTTGCCATTATGCATCTTTGTGCTGTACTGTTTTACCTGATATGATAAGCCTTATTCATTTTTATTAGGAAAAAAAGAAAAAAAATGTATTCCATCACAAGAAGAAAACTATGCAGCTTCTCATATTTCACATTTCAATTTCAATGTTATTTCATCAAAAAGGCCTTGTTCTTAATGGGCAGCTTCATGTAGTAGTCAAACGCATGGGCCTGACAGCCAGATCACCAAAGTGTGACTCCAGACTTTACTATTATATCACCTTGGGCTAGTTTCTTGACCTTAGTGTCTAAGTTTCCCAATCTTCAAATAACTGCACAGTTACATGCAAAGGGATTAAAACAGTGACTAACACATATGAGCTAAATACATATTAGTTTTACATTATAATAGAATATTATCATTCCTTAACCATCCTTTCTTAGCAGATTCCCTTAACCTGGATTATCCTCCATTATAGGATCCTTTTTATTCCTTCACAGCACTTTTTCCAAGCTTGTAATTTTCTTATTTACCTGTTTAATAGCTGTCTCTCCCACTAGCATGTAAGCTTTATAAGAAAAGACTATTTCCTTTTGTTCTATACCAACTACCTAGAATGCCCAACCCAGCTTTAATATTCTTTTTGTTTGTATATTTTTTATTTTATTGTCATTTTTAATTGACACATAATAATTGTACATACTTATGGCAAACTGTGATATTTCCATAGTATACACAATGCTTAACAATCAAATCAGGGTAGTTAGCATATCCATCACTTCGAACATTTATCATTTTGTGTTGCAAACATTCAAAATCCTCTTTTTTAGCTATTAAAAGATATATAGTAAATTGTTAGTAATTATAGTCACTCTACAGTACTGTAGAACACTAGAACTTATTCCTCCTATCTCCAGCTTTAACATTCTTAACAAACCAAAACATATCCTTAAAAACCCAGCTCAGGGGTCACTTTTGAAATAATCTATTAAGTACTTCTCTCCTTTGTTCTTATACCTCTAGAACCTATTACAGGTCTAGAACAAGTAGAAATTTAACAAATAACTGTCAAATTGAATAACTGCACAGGTTTACTAAAGATGCCTCTTCTAAAGGACTTTGCCCTGCCCACAGCCCCTGCTACACTCAACAGCCATGTACTCTACCATCAGCCATGACCGGGGATGTGCATATGACCTGGGACATGGGACTGCTAGAAAAGATAAGCTGGGTCAATCAGATTCCTCTCTCTAGAATTGAGAATTAGAAAATAAGAGGCTGAGCCAATCATTACCGGCCATGAGGAAAATGATAATTTTGAGATAGCCAGTCAGCAGAGAGAGAAATCAGCAGATATAAACAGAGAAAAGACTCCTCCTAAGTTAGAGAACCAATGTGGTTCCTGAGAGATGCAAAATGTGGAGCTGCCCGGGATCCTGACTTCTGGCTGATTCACATTCTGTCCTATAAGTCTCCTTTGCCCTGAGGTAAAAAATTACGTTTCTGTTTCTTGACTTCTGAACAGCCCTAATACAGCAGCACATAAAGCAGAGAAACTGACAGTTCTGAGCAAAAGCAGAAGGGGATGGCACACTCACACATGACCCTAGAAAAATTAATCTCCCAGCAGTGTATGCAACCCAGACTGCAAAAACACAGTAAGATGCTGGATACCAGGCAGGGAATCACCAAAACAGACAGCCCACAGGACAGGGACCAGGCCACGGAACAGAGAAGAAATGAGAGATATTAACTTGAACAATATAAAATCCCCAATATTTGACCTTTCTGACCCACCAAAATATCCAGAAAAGACATTCTGAATTTAAAAATAAAAGAAAACATGTGAATGATTGAAGAAGAAAAGAACAGGTCAAAGATGACTAGACACCAAGTGTAAGTGACTCAAGGATGGTATTGCCATTAACAAAAAAAAGAGGAGTCAGGAGAAATAGCGGACTTTTCCCTGCATGGTTATTGCCCCTCTCTCCCCATCATCCCAGCTGGGTGAATGGGGCTGTAGGGTGCTTGGGCAGTCTGAATTTAAAGTGTTCCAAAAAAGTTGGGTTTTACATACACAAAAAAAAACGGGGGGGGGGGAGAAGATATAACAACTATACTTTTTTTGAAGTTGTTACAACAAGCAAACGGAAAGGACATTCTTGGGGGGGAGGGGAGAGAGGGAGGAGGGCGGGAGGTGTCGGTGAAGGGCCATAATAATCATATACATTGTATATTGAAAAAAAAAAAATTAAAAAAAAAAAAAAAAGTTGGGTTTTAGAGATCCATCCTGTATTTGGAAAAATGGATGTGTAAATCATTTACACACACAGTGTAGAACAAGAATTCTCAGACTTGCGTGTATCAAAATTATTTAGGAAGGGGGTGGGGAAGAAGATATAACTACTATACTTTTTTTTGAAGTTGTTACAACAAGCAAACGGAAAGGACATTCTTGGGGGGGAGGGGAGAGAGGGAGGAGGGCGGGAGGTGTCGGTGAAGGGCCATAATAATCATATACATTGTATATTGACAAAATAAAAATTTAAAAAAAAAAAAAAAAGTTGGGTTTTAGAGATCCATCCTGTATTTGGAAAAATGGATGTGTAAATCATTTACACACACAGTGTAGAACAAGAATTCTCAGACTTGCGTGTATCAAAATTATTTAGGAAGCTTGTCAAATTCACCTATCCCTTGGGCTCCTCCCCCAGAAAATCCTATTCAGTAGATCACAAGGACTGTGATGAAAGTAGTCCAGACTAGAGCTAGAGGAGAACAAAGAACACACCTTGCCACAGCATTTCCCAACCATGGCTCTGCACAGGATACCCTACCATACTTTTAAAAAACGTAGATGTCTGGTCCTCAGTGTTAGGGGTGATTATTGAGCCACACCCCAGGCCAAATGAATGGGAATCTCCAAAAGTAAGGGTAAGAAAGCTACATTTTAAACAAGCACCCCTAGGGAGATGGCTCCATAGTTATTAATAAGAAAATATTTTTCATTGGTTTAAACCTTTCTATATGTCAAAACAATTTGAAATAATAAAAATACCAATACTGCAGGCTAACAAATCGTATCCCTATAAAGTAAATCATGGAAGCACGGTAATCAATGGCTTGCTGATATTCTGCCAAGGGTTTAAGCCTGCACAAGACAATGGAGCAATGGAGCCCCTCGTGAAAGCAAAGGAGAACAATACCACCTCGCCCGTGGAAGCCCAGGAAAAGAAACCCCGAACGTCTGCCACGGCGGTAACAACTTACAGGGATTAGGGGGTGGGTGTACCAGCGGCTGCTGGGCCCCCGTCACCCGGCAAAGCCCCGCCGGCCGAACTCCTCACTGACCGTGTCACAGCCGGGCCCCGAGGACGGCGCCCTCAGCTCGGGCGGAACGGGCCCGCTCGGCCGCAGGCGGTGTCAGAGGCCGGGAAGGGGAGAGCCGGCTGCTTTCAGCGCGTCGCCCGCGCCACACCCGGCGGCCATCTTCCTCCTTCTCTGCAAACTGACAGATCACGTGGCCGCAACCGGGGCGGGGCGTTGGGTAGCCACGCCCCTGGGGCGGGGAGGAGGCGGAGCTGGAGGTGCGCCGGGCCGGGGACGGTGGCAACCCCCGGGCCCTACGGCCTTGCGCGCCCTCCCTCTGACCTTCAAATACAGCAAATGCATTTTTGACGAGCTCCCCACGTAACATCTTTTTCACTGTCACTGTCATTTATTACGGTTAATTTCTAACCCCTATCTACCATTATAATCATGCGTATTCAGAGAAATAAACCACAGTTACACCCTCAGAGGACGTTGCCCCTCGCTCGGCAGCCCCGCACCGGCCCCCTCCCCACCTCTGCAGATGGCGCCACCCCCGCTGGACCTCGTTAAAGACTCCCGCCTGGAAGGTTTCTTCCCATTCTTCTGGAAGGCTCCTCCTCCTTAGACTCCGCTTACCTTAAATTTGAGGACGGTGCCAGAGTTCTGCCCAGAGCTGGGCTCACTCATCCCACAACGTGCTCCTCCTCCTGCGTCGCTGCCCTCACAGGCTGGCTCCCCCCTATAGCCACCAGGACAGAAGGTTGGAAGTCATCCCACACACCCCCACCCCACCTCCGTGTCGCCTCATCAGCTGCCTGCAGCCACTTCCATCCCTGCTCCGCCCCCTCTATTTAAAGGCGTCAGAAGCTCCAAACAGGGCTGTCCCAACAGCCCCCAACTACTGTGCCTGCCCGTGGAGAGTCCCGCTGGCCACTTCTGCAGGAGCTGGCTAGGTGACAACACCGCTTTCATTAAACTACTACATTCAGCATCCTTCCGTTTCCATAGAGTAAATTCCCAAATAGTACTTAACACGCAGGGCTCCTCGGAGCGGCCCCCGTCAGACCTCACCCCTGCTCTGTCTACCACCCCCGCCCCAAGGCCGGCAAATGCGTGCACTCCCTGGAACATGGGCCAACTCCTTCCCATCTCTAGTCTTTCCGAAGTGTCCTTCCCCAACGGGACATTCTTCCCTGCCTCTGTCCACCTGATTCCAACAGATGAATTCTATTTATCTTGTAAAGATACAGCTTAAGGGGACCCCTCTTTTTATGAACCTTCCTGGTTGACTCCGCAGAGTTAGTCTTTCCATCTTCTGTGCTCACCTTCTTACTCCACAGTGCCTAGAACATTGCAGTACTCAGAAGTACGTGTTAAATAAAGCATATTTAACCTGTTCACTTGACTTTCCCCCCACTAGAGGGTTTACCTCATCCTTATATCCTGCCGCACCACCAGCCCCTCAACTTTCTTAGCACAGTCTCTGGCCTTAGCAAGCAATTACCAAAGAAACCATACCATATACGACTTCCTTACATGCTTTGGGGATATTCTCTCATTGTTTCATGAGGGTCATACCAACTTCTGATAAAACCATATTCCTGTTAGCTTTTGTCACAAGTTAACAGGTTTGGTCATACCAACTTCTGATAAAACCATATTCCTGTTAGCTTTTTTCACAAGTTACCAGGTTGATACATTGCTTTCCAATAGTTACCAACCTATGCACATCACAACTACCTGTGGACCTTTTTAAAAATCAAGACTTGACACTTTGTGGGGGCAAAGTCTAGGAACGTGGATTTTAAAATATCTCCCCAGCTGATCTGAATAAAACATCACTCTCAGACTTGGTTTGGGTCCCACTGTATCTAAATAAGTGATTTCAAATATGAAGATCCCCTTGTAAGGTCAATTTTTTGAGGACCTACAAAGGACAGTAGGTGTCCTTTTAGTAACCACGGATTGTGAAAGCAACAGGGGAACTGGTATTTGTGGTCTCAGGGATCTGCAAGCCCCAGAATGGGAACCTGTGCTCTAACCTTAACAGACTATCTGAACAGTCAGGAAGGCACATGATAGGTTTTCTTGCTGGGTTTCTGGACACAAAGGGAAAATGTGGGTCATATATCAGAGGTTGGGTCAAAAGTCACAAGATCTCACTGAAGCATGTTGATTAATGAAATGGTGACTTAGGGAGATGGGTTCTTGAATACTTAAGTGCCTCCCGCTATCAAATTACACTTTGAGAAGTACTGCCCCCATACTAATCCCTACCCCTCCACCTTTCCAACCCACCTCACCCCTCAAGCCCCAGGCTCTCCGCCCCCACCCTCCTCCCCATGATTTCTATAACCCAGCAGTATTGTCAGCTAGTGGAACCATCAGTCCCTCCACAACCAGCCTGGGAGACTGACTGGCTTTAGGCGGGTCCAGGCTCATCCCAAGTGTGAACCACTGGGGGGGCGGGGGGCACCCCCACAATTGAATGAAAGGCCTCTCTTTGGGGAACTTGGAATACTATAGTAAGCAAGGGTGGAGAGGGCAGAGAAGTGTGGGTTCTCTCGTTTAGGCGGTCCAAGGACTGCTGAACTACATCGGGGGAGTTCTCAGGGAAGAACTTTGCAAATCCCCATCTCAAGACGTGGAACATTCAGTCCCAGACGCTGATAAGACAACCTCCCCTGCTACCTGAACCTCCCCTGTCACCCACGACCAAGTGAAAATCCCTGAGGATACTCACTGTGCAAGCTGTTTTCCTGAGGAACGTTTTTGAAAGCAGTCCAGACGACAGCCTGGAAAGCAGCTCCTAGAAACAGGCTTTACATTAGCCCGCATTTTAATGGGAGAGGAGAGAAGGGCAGGTGTCAGGGATGGCAGAGAGCAGGTTCATCAACCAGCCCCCACCCCCACTGCAGGTCTACACTGGGGGGGCAGAAACTTCAGGTTCACAGCTTTTATTATTATACCGGGCCAGGCATTTAATTACTAAAATGAGAATTTTTAATGACTAAAAGTGACTCTGTAACACTTTATGATCTAAAAATGACCAGGAAAATTATGAGACCTACTCAAAACGTCATCCCAGGGTGGGAAACGAAGTGGACACAGGGCGCTCGTAGGAGCAGTTAGGGTTAGGGTAAAATTGCTTTGTGATCCCACTGTATGGTGATCTTCCATCTCAAATAATGGTTGCATTTAATAAATTAGATCTACTTCGATAATAAATATTTTGTGACTCATGCCAAATGCTGTTTATTCCTTTCAGACCTACGGCCTCTAACACTCCTCTCCTGCAACAATGTAACTATTGCAAAATATAACTCAAATGCTTTCTCCTTAGTTTTGCTTCCAGTATATCCCTCTTTCTACATTCTTCGGTCTTTTCATGGTTTATGTAGCTTGCCTGGCAAGCTTTCTGGCAAATGCATCCTCAGGGTTTTGCTCCAGCAAAATCACTCAAATTAAAAGTCTGGCTTCCTGACTTGTCATGTGGCTTAAATGCAGAAGGAAAAATATGAGTTATCTTTCCATTCCTCACCACTTGCCCCCTCAAAACTGTCATTTAATCATCTTCCATCTTCTTCAACAGTATCAGCATTTTGGAATGATGATTTGAGCAGTACAGTCTTTTTACATGATTTCAGTTTTATTGTGGATTGTATTTGGCATACAAATCCGAAGATGTTTTACACACCATATTGTTTTAAAAATTGTTCTCTGATTATAAAAGGAATATGTGTTCATTAGAAAGAATTTGGAAAATACATGAATATTTGAGGGAAAAATAACTCCCCTAATCTCACCTTTCTGACTTTTTTTTTTTTCTTTTTTTCTTTTTTCGTGTCCGGCAACGGATCGCAACCCTCAGTGTTGCACCCGCACCGGACCGGGGACCGGCAACGGGATCGCAACCCTCGGCGTTGCTCCCACACCTCGCTCAGCCAGTGAGCGGGAACTGGTCTGTATGTGGGATCCGAACCCTCGGCGGGAGTGCCACCGTGCTCCCAAGCGGCGCACTGTAGCAGTGCACCACCGGGCCAGCCCACCTTTCTGACTTTTTAAACAGAGATTTGAAACATAAATTTTACTGATCAAACTCATTGTTTTAAACCTCTGTTATTGAAAGGAGGGTAACAGGTATGCTCCTGAGATGTTATTTTTGGCCTTGATGAATGACGATTGTCAATGTCACTTCTCTTCATATCTTTACCAGTCTCCTCTCTTGCCACAGCTGTTTTATACTCCAAAGCTTTTCTCATTATTAAATTCTTACTCACTGATAGAGACTGAAGATTCTGGGTCTCTCTTCTTGAGAGTAGAATCCAATTAGAGAGAAAGGTGATATACCAATGGAAAATATGGTCAGTACAAAATAGCACAGGCAAGAACCAAGGAAGTGGTAACTCAGAAGAGTGAGGGGTCTCTGGCACTGGCAGCAGATGAGCAATGCCCTCAAAGAAAGCGGGAGATCAAACAGGGGTCAGGGGCATGATATCGACCAAGTGGTGGGAATGGGCATTGCATGGTCAGGAAATTCTACTCAAAATTGACATCCAACTCCACTGGTTTACAGTGTGACATCAAAAGTACTTTTCAGGGCAACACTGAGTTAGCAAGAGGTTCAGTTCACTCCTCTCCTTCTTCAAAATTGGGATCTCTGCCTATTTCCAGGGCCTTGGCATCTCACCCAAGCTAAGTTGGCACCTTGAATCTCTATTAGCCTCCAAAGCCAAAGTTTCCTCACAAGCACAGTTCACCCATAAAAGCTGTTGGAACAGAAAGAGATAGTTAATATTGCATTGGTTCCATTGGTTGGTATTTTTAAACCCCTTGAATTCTATGAGACTATGGGTTGTTTAATTTTGTTGTGCCATAAAAAATATATACTCAGATCTGCTAGTTGGTATATGTTTTGAAATTTCATCTGTCCCCTATCTTTATCATAAAATTTAGTTTCATTTTTATCATATCTTAAATGATCAAACAATTTCCCCTCGCTAAAGACACATTAAAAATTTGGGTCAAGGGCCGGCCCGGTGGCGCACTCGGTAGAGTGTGGCGCTTGGGAGCGTGGCGGCGCTCCTGCCGAGGGTTCGGATCCCATATAGAGACCCGTCCACTCACTGGTTGAGCAGGGTGCGGGCGCAACACCGAGGGTTGCGATCCCATTGCCGGTCACGAAAAAAGACAAAAAGGAAAAAAAAAATTGGGGTCAACATATCATTTAACAGCATTAGATTCAACTTATTTTATTATTAATGATTCAACTTTATAATTTTTTCCTGTATCTTTCTCTAAAACCAACATTTAACCAAAAGAAAGCTGCTTTTCCATTTGTCTCTTATGAAGTATTAAACCTTTTCTCCTCTACTTCCAAGTTGCCTACAAAGTGTATTTTTATTATAAATTGACTTCAATTTGAGTTATCCTTTTGGTATTCTTGACCAATACAACATTGTTTAAATTACCATAGCCTTATAATTAGTTGTAATATTTTCCAGACTAAGTTTTCCTAAATTATCCCTTGCAGCCCTTTGAATCTCCACTGTTTATCCTTCTTGGAGTTCATAGTACTTGTTGCTTTTCATTGGTATCAAAAAAGTCTCTGACATTCTCTCTCCTCCCCTTCTGGGACTCATATGTTAGATACTTTACCAACATCCTGTATGTCTCTTACCCTCTTCTCTGAATTTCCTATCCTTTTATCCCCTCTCATTTCTACACTCTGGATATATTGATCTATGCTTTGAAGAGGAAGAGATTATTACATTTGGAGGAAGCTAGGAAGACTTTTCTGTCAAGATAAGATTTGAGCTGGTTCCTCCTTACAGGATTGGCTAGAACTTCCAGCAGGCAGAATCCTTTTGCTTAAGTAGGAGCATGAGTGAGAAATAGTCCAAGAAATGGCTAGTACAGCTGTATAATCAGAGTATGGGTGGGCAGTAGTAGAAAAGTAGATAAACCAATCAAATATCAATACAAGATATCTGGAAACCAAGCCTGAAGCAGTGTACAGTTAGTATAAAGCTTTGGTAACCCAAGCTAACAGAATCCCCTGGAAATTTATCAGGAGATTGCGCATAAGAAAAGAATGAAAAAGCTATAGGAAATCTATTTAGTGATCTACCAGGAGCTTCAGTAGAGGTTTTCATTTGTGGAATCAGCCTCCATTCACTCATTCCTTCTACTCATCCACAGTAATGAGCCCTACTATATGTCAAACACCTCTTGAATGAGTGAATGAACCACTGTGTGACTCACCCATTCAACAAATATTTATTGAATGCTTACCATGTGCTCAGCACACTTGCACTGGGGATGCAGTGGTGGGGATGGAGTCCCTGCCATCTTTCTCCATGGAACTTAGACGTATCATCTGGCAGATGGTGATAAGCGCTGTGGAACAAAGGTCCAAAGGAGGTGAGGGAAGAGGCTGTGTGTTGTCTGGAGGAAGGTGGTTCAAGCAGATGGGACAGTAGGTCCAAAGTCCTGGAGGTGGGGATCTTCTTGGTATGTTCAAAGAATAGCATGAGGTCCAGGTGGCTGGCACAGCATGAACAAGGGCAAGAGAGGTAGGCAATGGGCTCAGATGGAGCCCTTGCTAGTCGGCCACTGAAGGCCACAATGAAGACAGCAAGTTTCACTGCAGGTGAGAGCGGAAGCCACAGAAGGGTTTTGACGGAGAAGGGATATGAGTCACACGTTTTTAGAAACTCATTCTGCCTACTGTTTGAAAAACAGACTGCTGGGGGTAACAAGGGTGGAAGTAGGAAAAGTATCTAGGAGGCTTCTGTAGTCATACAAGGAAATGGCGATGGTTCCTGGGACAAAAGCAGTAGCAGTAGAGATGGGAAGAGGGAATCAGATTCCCAGCACATTGGAAAGTAGATGCCTCGTACTGAAAGTGTCTTGGAAATAGAATATAAACAAGTCTGTAACAGATGGAACCAGAAGTTAGTATATGAAATTAGTTTTTCAACAATTAGACTTGTAAAATTGTTAAGTGGAAAATTTGGTTTTTATCTACACCTAGTCAAAAGTTAGTTCTGTCCTGTCAAAATATATTCAAGAGAAAAACATCAGGTAAATATCAATTGAGAGACTATCTACAAAAACCCTGACCAGTGCTCCTAAAAGCTGTCAAGATCATTAAAAACAAGGAAAGCCTGAAAAACTGTTGTAGTCAAGAGGAACCTAAGGAGACATGATGACTCAATATAATAGATCCTGTGTGGGATCCTGGGACAGAACTAGGGCAATAGATAAAAATAAGGAAATACAAATAAAGTGTGAACATTGTTAATAATAATGTATCAGCACTGGTTTATTAGTTGTGACTAATGTACCATACCAACATAAGATGTTAACAATTGGAGAACGTTATGTGGGGTGTATGGGAACTCTGTACTATCTTTACAACCTTTTCTGTAAGTCTAAACCTATTCTAAAATAAAAAGTTTATTAAATATATATATGTATATATTTCAGATTCAGTACATACAATTAAAAATTCACCATACTTTTTCTTTGTGGACCATATAATACAGAAATCATCAGAATTCTTGTGCTTTTAGGACAGAAACCTGTGGTAGTGCGACACTGAGTACACATCTGTGGAAAGCTGCATGTTTTATATATCCCAATGATCAATAAAAAACAAATTTTAATCAAGCATGCTAGTGGAAAGTCTACGTTATCTTTCTATTCTCTTTACAGAAATTATTACAAAATCAACAGCATTTGAAGAGGCAATGAGTATGCAACCACAAAAAAATTAAAGGGAGAAAGTATATCAAGTAGTTATTTAATAATATCAGATACTGGACAATTAATAAAAATAGTACATTCTTTTTCTAGGCTTTTTTTTACAGCAGTAGTCAGATTTTTTAAATTTGTAATATGTTGTGATTTCTTTTTCTATCTTAAATAAACATTCATTTTTTAACCTAATATTATCATCTTTTTCTTCTAGAATTTTACCAATTTTAAGCCCCACAAAACCTGGATCCAGTCCTGCAGACAGTTTATTCACAAGTAATGCAGGAGGAGGCAAAGTTAGGGGTAGAGACGTCTGCAGGTCGAAAGATGTGGAGGAAGTGGAGATGGGTGGAGGTTCTCATAACTGCTCAGTAAAATAGAAAAAGTTACCCAGCTGCAACTGAGGAGTGGGCAGAATGTGCAGGAGGTGAGATGAGAGCAGAGAAGGTATGAAATAGTCTTCTAGGAAAACAGAAGCGGAACAAGTGACGTGGAGTAGAATTGCCTGACGCTGCTGGGCACCGCTGGCGTGAGACTAGTCGCAGGACTCCGTCATCTGCCCAGGTGTTGGTGCAGTGAAGGAAGCCAGTCGGATCTAAGCAGGGTTTATTTTTATACCAGGTGAATCTGATGAAGGGAAACAAGAACAAAGGAGTTGAGGGTACATGCAATGGACTACACAGAATTACATACCAGGGTCCCAGCAGGGTAAGGACATGGACTAGAAGTACGGTGGTGTCCAAGAGTTGGTGGAGTCTGCGTACTGGAGGGAGCGAGATGGAGCATGAGGAGATGGGTGGGAGTGGAGTGCTTGAAGGGGAGGCTAATCATTAGTAACAAGGTCTAAAGCAGGCCTATTGGTGGCCTAGGTAGAAAGGGGACAAGATCATTGGAAGATGGCAGGTCAGGGAACTAAGAGGCCAGAGTGCTGGAAGGCTCTTCTGCAAGGATATCAGAATCATCAAGAATCGTGTTGTGTTGGAGAGAGTGAAAATAACCAGATTCTAATATTTTCTAGAAGGGAGTAACCCAGGAAAGTCTGCAGATGGTGGCAGCAAAGAGAGATGGGAAGTTTGATGTCAGATGGCCTGAGCTTCTAAACACAGGTATTTTAGGAAGAAAGAAGGGACAAATGTCTGCATATAACAATGAGGAGGAAGGAGGGACAGACCTCCCCTCCAGGCCCAGTGACAGGAGAGGCATGAGGGAGAAACCAGCCATCATTAGGAGGGCTGCAAGGAATGCTACATCCTCAAGGAGAAACCTGGGTTTTCATTAGAGCAAAAGGTAAAGAAGTTTGAGGAAATAGGGTTTTTGATGTTTTTTCCTTACTAATGATGTGCCACGAATTCCTAGGGATGGTGGTAGTGTTTTGGGAGTTGAGGTGGGGGTGCAAGATGGACTATACAGGGCTCCATGAGGATAGCAAGGTTTCGGTTTGAATATTGACAAATAGAGATGATCTGGCAGACATAAATACATTGAATGCTATGACTCTGGACATAAAAAGAAACTTCCACACAATCACTACAACAGCTTTGGGTTCCAACTGTTTAGCCATTCACACAAGAAGTTCCACCAAAGAGCACCACCATGATATGATAAAAGCAGCTACTCATCTGGTGGTTTATGGGCACAGATTCCTAACAGAATAAAATGCCAGGAGCATATGATTGTTGGTATAACGTTCCCTAGTTCCTCATTATTAGTCAGTTTCTTTGTGAGCAAACTGATTCAGAAAGTCACATGATAAGTCACCAGGGCTGTTTCTTTATATCAGATGTATCTTAAATTATTGCATTGTCTACTTTTCTATTATTCTGGATAAAATTTAATAAAAGTTTTAATTAATTTTATGTTTACAGTCTTACTGCCCTCCCCCTCCCTTCCCAAAAGAAAATTACTTTCAGGAAAATACAGCTCACCGGTGTAAAGGAAGAGAGAAATACATGTTACATACACTCCTATGGCTTTAAAGACTATACATGCAACTTGACAACTTATTTTCTGTTTTTATGAGTTGCAGTGGGGTTCAGTGAACGTGTTATTTAATCTGCATATTAACTGCATCCATAATTTCCCTTTTCTTTTTGCTGTTGTCCCTTTAAGTAAACTTAGGTGAAATAGGTAAAGAGGGGCATGAAATATGCTAAGTTTGAAAGGAGTTACAAAATTATTTGTAAAATACATCTTTCTTTATCTATCAATAGAAAAAAAGACTAGAAGGAAATGCACCAAAATATTAAAATTGGTTATCCATGACAGGATGATGGATTTTTGTTTTGTTTTGTTTTATTCCCTTGAATGCTTTTTTTTTTTTTTTTTTTTTTTTTTTTTTTTTTTTTTT
>NW_007726270.1:399233-428336 GCF_000696425.1 Galeopterus variegatus | reverse complement strand
TTTTTTTTTTTTTTTTTTTTTTTTTTTTTTTTGTCTTTTTCCGTGTCCGGCAACGGATCGCAACCCTCAGTGTTGCCCCCGCACCGGACCGGGCACCGGCAACGGGATCGCAACCCTCGGTGCTGCTCCCGCACCTCGCTCAGCCAGTGAGTGGGAACCGGTCTGCATGTGGGATCCGAACCCTCGGGCGGGAGCGCCGCCGCGCTTCCCAAGCGGCGCACCATCCAGTGCGCCACCGGGCCGGCCCTTGAATGCTTTTACTATCTATGTCATGCCTAGTGTAAAGAGGGGGGGGGACAACAAAATAGTGTGGGTATGGAGCACTGAATAAATAATTCCCAGTCTCAAGGTTTGGTTAGAAAATATTTAATCTTGTTTACAGTAAACCTTCAGGGTTAGTATAAAACTTTTTGTTTTTTGCCATACTGCAGATTTTCTAAAATTCATAAAATTTCTGAAAACTTTGTTGCTTTGTGTGAATATGGAATCTATTTGTATCAAGAAGTGTGGGTTATTTCAGCTTAGCAAACATATAATGATTGATTTTCTAAATGATTCTGCTTAATAAATTCACACACACACACACACACAAAAAAAAAACAACGGGGGGGGGAGAAGACATAACAACTACACTTCCTTGAAGTTGATAAGACAAGCAAATAGAAAGGACATTGTTGGGTGGGAGAGGAGAGAGGGAGGAGGGAGGGAGGTTTTGGTAATGGGCCACAATAATCAACCACAATGTATATCGACAAAATAAAATTAAAACAAAACAAAACAAAAGAAAAAACAAAAAAACTTAGTCCCCACTGTGACAGTGTAAAGAGGGTAAGGGAGGTTTTGGTAATGGGCCACAATAATCAACCACAATGTATATCGACAAAATAAAATTTTAAAAATAAAAAAAATAAATAATAATAATAAATGATTCTGCTTATACCCAATTCAGAAATAGATGTTTGGCGGGTCCTCATGCTTTAAACACGGCCTCCAGGACTAAAACATTTTAACTCTGTTTGGATCTCTACCATAAAATGTAGATTTAGGGAATTATGTCTCTACACCAAAAATACCTAGTGGCCAGTAATAAAGGCCCTTGGAAATGGAGGTCCCATAGCTAAACAAATGTTTGTTAGTCTGAAGTAAATACCAGATAATTCATGAATTTGTAGATTTCACTACATTCATTACTCTACCTCCTTCTTTGGTTGTAACATATTTATCAATTTGCAACAAATATATATTATATATTAACAATTACAACACCACGTGGTTGATATAAGGCACAGGTAAGAATAATGAGTAGAGGATCTGTGCCTAGAAGTCTGAGGAAAAGTTGCCTAGAGAAAATGTTAACCTAAATTAACAGAGAGGATCTCTAATAGAAAAATGAGTGTAACTGGCATGTAACATTGCAAGGTGAATACACATGCCATAGTAAACTATGTGCATATTCAGGGACGTAGGGAAGACAAAGTGTTTTAAAGGAAAAAATGAGGCACATTACATAATTGTTTAGGATAATTACCCTTGGCTACAAGGATCAATAACAAGGGTGACCCCAGTCCGAGGTTGAACGGGCAGTTGCTGGGCAGACGTCCTCATAGAAGTATTTTTTGTATGTGTATAAGGTTGTGGTTTTGTAGAGTCCTTTGTGATTTTTTTTGCTATCGGGCATTCATGCATAAGAACCTCCCTTCATAGCCCTCCTTGGCTCTATTTGTCAGGGTTCTGTTTTGTTTTATAACACAAGCGACTCCATTCCAATTTTCACAACTTTCACAAAAAGTATCTTCCTTTCAAATGCCTAGCATTCATCACAGTCCATAGCACATAGTACAGTTTCACTGAACATCTCCCAGTTAGTGATAATGAAGCTGTTTCCTGATGTTGATGCAGAAGTTAGCTGGGCAGAAGAGGTGAAAAGAATGTGGTATAGAGGGGAATTTTGCAAAAGGAGCAGCAGGTAGGAAGGCTCCGAGGCCAGAGAGAGAGAGACAGACTGGAGGATTATTCACTGTGGCTGGAGGATAAGGGCAGCGTGTGCACTGGGAGGGGAGGAAGTCAGGAGAGAGAAGCATGACGAAGGGTGAGCAGGGGCTGGATGGTAAAAAGTCTTTTATGCTACACTTAAGAGTTTGAATTTATCATAAAAGTTTTGGGGGAGTTTCATTTTAGAAGCAAGAGAATAAAACCCAATTTGTGGCTTTAGAAAGATGACTCCAGGCTGCATTTTAGAGACTGGACTGGAGGAAGACATGCCTGGAGAATGGAAGTCCAGTTAAGAGGCTGTTGCTATAAACAAGTTGAGAAATTGGGAGGCAGGGTCAGTGGAGATGGAGTCAGCTGTACATAGGTGTTGACAAAGTCAGGGATGGTGCACAGGCCTCTGACTTGGGTAACCAGGGAAATATTCACAATCTTTAATGAGATAGGGACTACAAGAGAAATCAGAAGCTTTGGGGGTGATGGAATGAGGTGATGGGTTTAGTTTTGGATGTTCTGGGTTTGAGGTGCTTGTGAGTGTCAGGTGGAAATATTTAGCAGAGAGTTGCATATATATTGGTCGCATACAGAGAGGGAGAGGAAGGTAGGTAGGTAGAGATATGTGCTGGAGGTGCTACCAGGGGACAGAACCCAATTTCCCCTACCTATTCTCCTGACCTCAGTCAGAGCAGCCCTTGGCTGGGGGAAAGAGGAATAGCAAAAGAAAATCTGCTTGACTAAGCATGACAGGCTGGATTCCTAGGACTAACAAATTTAGTTAATATTAAGACTAGATTTGATTAAACATATACTTCTTCAGGCTAAAACTTGATTTGAAGTTCAGGATGTTTGTTCCTTAGGCTAAGACTTGTTTTAAAGGTCAGGATGTTTGTTCCTTAATTGAAAGCCTATGGCTTAGGATAACATCTGTAAGGCCAATTTTGAGTTATCTTTGCCAAACACCTGCTGCTACAAACTTGTTTTTAAGTCTGTACACCTCCAGACTCAAAGGGGCCAAGAAGGACCTTAGCCAGGATGCTAGAAATAATTATGCAGACCCCACCACTAACCTATCAGACACCCACATGCTTCCTGAGACCCCCTACCCCAATTCCTGCCCTTTAAGTATCTAGTTTTAAGTGCTCATGGAGTCCTGGGTATTAAAGCTCCTTTAGCTACCATGGGCTCCTTTGTGGGGGGGTTTTTGGGGGTTTTTTTACTTTATTTTTTTCAAAGAAAATGTTATTTTATTAATTTTTTTTTTACATTTAAGGATGTTGTTGCAGAGCAGTTGGGAGGGAGGGGGAGTGGGAAAGGGGAAGGAAATGTGATGGGAGGAGGAGGAAGAAGGAAGGGCAGGATTGAGGCCTGTGGCAACCCCCTCATTCCTGCAGGGGAGACCAGGGGGCCTCCAGCAGTGGCTTGGTCATTGCCCGGCTGGGTGCAGATGTCAGGGGTGTGTGGCAAAAGCCCTCACCCCCCACCACCCCAGCTCAGGAAAGCCCGGGGTGCTTCCTGCAGTGGCTCAGTGGTTGTTGCTGGGCTGGCTGCATGTGTTGGGGGGGCATGGCCAAAGCCCAGAGCCCCCCACCACCCTGGCTCAGAAAAGCCTAGGCAGCTTCCTGTAGTGACTACACGGTCATTGCTGGGGTGACTGTGTGTGTTGTGGGGGTAGCCGAGTCCCTTGTCCTCCACCCTTGGGACTGGTTGTGGATGTTGGGGGACACTGCTGAGGCCCCCAGCCTTCCACCCTTTATGGCTTGGTAGCCCAGGGGACTTCTGGTCCTTCTAGGTGTTATAGGTATTCTTTAGTGAAATGAAACCTTTACCAGTTAATATCAACTTTGTCTCTGGTTGTGGGTACTTTGTTTTTTCTTTCAGTTCTGTGTCAAATTATTTGCTGTTCCCACCACTTAAACTCTGTGCTGGAACTAACTTGTTGTCCTTTGCTTACTTCTAAAATGGGGGAACTTCCTGTGGGGACCAGTACTTGAGCTCTGTGGTTGAGCTAAATTGTTGCTTTGCTGCTGATTCCCTGGGGAAGGCTTTTTGTGTAGCTCAGGTCTTAATGGTTGACTTTATAGGTACTTCCAGGTCTAGTGAAATCTGGTACATCTGGGTTGTGTAGAAATTCTGGTCTGGGCCTTGGTCTTCCCAGCAAACTGCCCCTGCAGTTCTATATTCATGACCAGTCTCCACTGAGTGGTCCTGCGCTGACTGCGAGGCAGATCAGCTGTCCCTGCTGTGCCCCAGTGTTCCCCCAGTGGGCCCATCTCCCCAACCGCCTGTGCTCCAAACACTTCCCATGAGATGGGCTGTGCACTGGTCCCTTGTGATGACTCACCAGCCTCTGAGTGGCTCCTTTTTTTCAGTTGTTGTGGCTCCTTGCTCCTATGTGGGTCCACAAAAACTCTATTTGTGGTCTTGCTGGCCTGGGGACCACCAAGGCCCTCTTCTCCCCAAAGCAGCCTTCAAGCAACTCCATCTGAAGGGCACAGCTGTTGCTTTTGCCAGCTCCTGCTCTGTGCTCACAGCAGCTCCAGCCTGGAAGCAGCCAGGGCTCGAAAGGGTCAGAGTGGTTATTTCTTTCTCTCATTGTGGCTTCTCCAGCCTTCATGCACTCCGTAGGTCTCTCCTTCTCTTCCCCTGAGCTCTAGCAGCCCCAGCTTGGCTGTCCTTGCTTTTTTATAGTTGTAAATTGGTTGATTTGTGGGAGAGAGTGATGCTGGGGACCATCTATTCCGCCATTTTGACCAGAAGTCCCACAGGCTCCTTTGAATGGTCACCCAAATAAATGCTAATCTTTAACACTGCAAACTTTAGTATGAGGGACTCAGTCATTTTGGCAGTGGATGAGGAAAGCCTCTTGGTTGGGTAACAGGTAGAATCAACACAGCAGGAACTGTGAGAGTAGTCAAACGTGTCAACTGGGAAGAGGAAGAGCAGTCTCCGGAGACTGAGGAAGATTATTCAGAGAGGAAAAAAGAAGAGTAGCAAGGAAGGATAGTTACACAGAGCCAAGAAAAGAGCTCCAGGAAGAGAGTAGTTAATATAGTCAAATGCTATGGAGATTAAGTGATATAAAGATTGAAAACCATCAGATCCAGCAACAAAGAAGCCAAAAATGACCCCTGTAAAAGTGGCTCAGTCGAGGGTTGGAGATGATTAAGGAAGCACAGGTACTGTGTTGACTACTCTTTTAAGAAGCTTTATTGTAAAAGCTGAGGATTGTAGGACAGGTTTCCATTATTTGCTAATTGTTCCCCCCCCCCATGAAAAAGGTTTGATCCTAAGGCAATGTGAATGTAATATTCTTTAGGCTTATGACTCACGCATTGAAGAAGTCTGGAGTGACAAATAGCAACTCAACTTTCCACAGTCTCTGAGTGCAGGGTGGCTGTAAATGGCTGGCATCTCAGCTCAAATCCTAGGCCTGCTTTTTAAAGGCTACTTTCAGGGTCACCCTACAAAAATGGACAGCTACCAGTGAATAGCATTCCTCTCCTGGGGCACAGTGCATCCAGCTCCACCCTGGCTGACCCGTCAGGACCTGCCCCTCTGCTGGTAGTGAGTCTCAGCTTCTACCAAGAAGTGCCATTGATATTGCTCAGGAATATATGACAAAAATGGCTCAAGCACAAAACAAAGCATACCTGAACAGCAGAAGATACACAGTAAGAAAACAAAAAATTTTACCAGTAAAAAGAAATGCAATAATTAATGACTTTAAAAACCCAAGCTAACATGTGGCTCCAACAAGAAGCAGATTGAACCAACACAACCATCTAGAAAACACTTACACAAGCTATAGGATATATAACAAAATTATTTTTTAAATTGCATAGCTAAGCTCATAAGAAAGGCAATCAAGTGAAAACCTCACCCAAAGAGGCTCATACAGACATCTGCATTGCTTATGAGGGAGAAAAGTCTGGGGTAGGTAAGTATGCTGGCCTTAGGTACATTATTTCATGAAAAAACACGGAATCTGAACCTAATGTGACAAAGTGATAGCATCCATTCAATCTGAGTGTTGGGCACATGAGCATCTGTTAAATTGTTCTGTACTGAACTATATGTTTGAAACATTTTGTAAGTCCTTATTTTTTTAAAAAACTGGCTAAACGAAATATTTTTTCTACTATTCCTTCTTTTAACTGGGGAAAAGTTATTAAACAGATGAAACATATTGTTGGAATGTAATAGATCTACACTTGCATAACTCGTCTTTATTCTATTTGTGTATAACACTTCATGAAATTCTTGCCATAGCTTTTCTTTCTTTAACTTCTCTCACACCTCTTTTCAGCCCAGTAATGTGGAATATACTAAAAAGCATATGTACTTAACAGGGCCTGGTCTTCCAAAGCCTTGCAGTTTCAAATATTGACCTTGCAAGGACAGGAAATTTTCCTCAGGCTATAAGTCTCTGTTGCAAGATAAGAATTGATTGACCTTGCAAGGACAGGAAATTTTCCTCAGGCTATAAGTCTCTGTTGCAAGATAAGAATTGCGACACAGCAAAGTTGCTGGCTCAAGGACAGACTAGTTACTGGTTGTTATGTAAAGATACTAAGAGATGGCTGTGGGAAGGAATGTTTGCTAAGATCAAACTGTTGTTGACAGGACCACTTAATTGTCTACTGGAATGTCATCTGGCTTGTTTCACTGAAAGTTACCAGCCTATATTATTAAACTATAACCCAACCTTTGTTCTCTTCCTGTAACTTCCTGGTCTGGAAAAATAAATGGAGGAAGAGAACCCCAATTTGGCATTAATTTCCCAAGGAAGGGATCCCTCTCGCTTGAGGGTTCTGCAGGGAGATTATCCACTTCGGGGCCTCTCACTGCTCGGAAGAAATGGGTTTTGAGTAATCCTTTGAGTCTCCGTCACCCAGGGGAAGTGGGGTGACAAATCTGTGGGGGGCGAAGCAACACAAAGCAACACTGTAAAAGACTTCCTCAAGAGTCCAAGAGCCAAACTCTGCTGTGGAACTATCCGAGACTCTTCCCAGGTTCCCTACTGCTCCTGCTCCCTCCTTATTGCAAATGCACTTCATGCATATCTCTAATAAAATACTAACTGTATTTCACGGCAATTATCTATTAGCTCCTCAAGGGCAAGGCAGTGATTTATTCTTGTGACCCAGCGCATGGTTGAAATTCTGTGTCCTTACTGCTTCTAGTCATGGATGAATTTCAGCATGGCCCTGAATCTCAAAATGGGGACAAATCTGACATGATATCCCAAGGTCTTGCACAGAGAAAGCACTGTGACTGGACTTGTGCATATGTTCAGCCTAGATCATCTTTGTACAATAGTGAAAGTTAATATGAGACGTTTTCCCCCACAACTGTTCATAGCAGTGTCAAGAAGAGCCCTCAGGCACACTCCAAAATTCTCTTAGGTCTGTAATCCTGATACAGAAACCTAGTGTCTGGTATCTAGCAGGAGTCCCAGCACTCTGCTTCTCAAAAGCAGAAGCCAGATGCAGACATGAGTACTGGGAACCTGGAAGGCCAACGCTTCCTTTTCACTGAGGAAAATCAGCATCATCTTCGCTTTAGAAAGTTTGTTTTAGGACAGAAGACAGATGTTACATACCAATTTAAGGTTGTTTAAATTACCTTCCACAGTGCTTATAATGTGACAATAGTTTCTTTTAAAAATTTTTTAGCCAGTTATGGAGTCAAAGACTCTTTAGAATATGATCACCATATTGAAGAATGCTTCACTATGAAAGACGATTAACTCTCACGATAGGCCCAGTTTTCAGGTATACAGGTGAAATTAAAAGCTTCTGAAATTAGCAAACACACACATACTTTTAAACTATTTAATCAGTTTTAAAGACACACAAATTAGAAAAAAACATATTTATATGTAAGATAAAAACACCTTTAAAACCCAGCAAAAAGCCACCAGTGCAGCTCTGAGGACACAGACTAGAGATGAGTGGTTATAAAATTATCACATCACAGTTTAACTGACACAGTGGTAGTTTTAATTTACCATACAACAAGAACTAATTTATGGATCTGTTGAAAAATAACGCGTACTTAAAAAAGTATTTTGGATAATAAAAACAAAAAGCACAGAACAGCACGTTCTACTCTCAACCCAGGAAGGCATATGTAAATGCTGTGAATTCTGGCTGTTGGAGCTGGGTCTCTCCTCCTGTTTGGGTAACTGAAGGTCCAACTACGGCTAGGCAGGGGTCAAGATACAGCTTTTAAAGGAAGGCAGGAATGAAATCATACATTTTCACTCTGTACATGGAAAAATTTCCATTTTCACCTGAATTATTTTTACTTTCATTCCTATTGCCTTATATATATCATGCCCCTTCTGGTTCAGAGGAGCATCACATATAGGTGACAAGACGGACAAGACTGGTTCAGAACACATTCGTGTTCACTGTTTGATTCCTTTTTCCTTGTGACAAAGTCAGAAGCGAATGTACTTCATTGACAAATCCGTGTATACAGAACCAAAAAATATTTAAATTGGGAAAGAAGCATATTTTAAAAGTCTGACAAACTCTCTACGTATATGCTTGTCCTTTAAAGGGAAAGGACAGAAAGGAATATTAAATCAATTTCCAAAAAGGGTTAACCCAAAATAGAGACTGGACAGAAAATAGTCATTTAAGACTCCAGTAAAAGGCAGCCAGTCACTTTTGCCATTTCAAACACGATACTAAGAAATTGGTCAGTCATTTTCCTTATGTTGCTCTATAACTTTTGGTTTTTCATTTTATTTCCATTTCTTTTTACAGTAGCAAAATTTGATAAAACACAGCTGGAGAGATGGCTGAGTGTCACTGAGTAAGCTTCAGACAGTGGTTTTACATGGATCTTTATACTATTATTTATAGAACATGTAGTCTTAGGGTTTTGGAGGTTTTTTTTGCTTTTTTTTGCTTTATAAAAGTTGTACTAAAAGAAGAGTTATAGTGTGTTTTAAAGGCAAGACAAATTAGTTGGCATAGAAATGTGTCTTTAGGCTCTGTTTCACAAAGTTGTCCTAATTAATGACCTACGGAGCTTGTCAGTTCTTTACTGGGGTTTGTATAATGTTAAAACCCTATCAAAATAAATATTACTTTAAAACATATAAAAACATTATTAAGCAGCCTACCAATGAAAACATAATTGGCTGCATCCTCTGTACAACAAGAGCCTCAAAAAGTAGCTTAATCATTGATTATAAGAGTATTCCTACAAAATACCAACATGGAAAATTTCATTTTAAAATTTCATCTGTAATGAGTTACTATAAATAGATTTGATTACTTGGTGTTGCAGAAAAACACTGTAAAGACCCTCTAGATTACAACCTTTCAAGCTCAAATTTCAGAGTAGATTTCTTTTTTTAACCCAAATCTATTCCGTCAGTATTAGGAGCACTCATTGATAAAAACCCACTTTTACAAGGGCTGTAGAAAGCAAAAATTTCAGCATCTAAGATAAGTGTATATAAGGTCAGCTATTCATGAAATGCACACTGAACTAAGTGTAACAGTTTTTATAAGGTACTTGAGGGCATTAAGATTACATTTCACAGTGTTATTCAGCATTCTGCACCTGCGTTAAATCTGATGTATTAAATTTCAGCCAGAATAGACTATTAATGCCTGAATTAAGCCCCATAAAGTATTGGCTTATATCTAAAACCCTGGACAGATCCTTAGCAGACACAGAAATAACAGGTACCCTTCTGAAACAATTATTCTCTCAAGTAATTTTTTCTCTCAATTATAATGTTTAACTCTTAAAACCAATTAATAATAACTACGATTAACTGGTAATAAGGAAACAAGAGTAACTATAAATGTCCAGATTTGTTCATGAACATATAAATTAAATATTTACAAGGTATGAATTTTTAATAGGAAAGATTTTTGTCCTAAAGTGTAATCTAGTCCTTGAATAAAAGTTAAATTTTGTAATTATTTTAATGGCAAAATTTTAAAGTAATTGTTTTCTGTAGTTTAAAATAAGGTGTAACTAAATTAACTATGCTTTAAATATTTTTGAATGAAATAATTTTTGAGAAGTTACGTCGTGGTAAACCCTGTCCAGTAAAGTCAGTAATCTGAATAAAATATTCAATAGCATATATCTTATCCAATTTTACATAGCACAAACAGAAACCAAAAAGCAGATAAAGCAAAAGGAAAATATGTTTTCTTCAGTGAAAATTATTTTATTATAAAATATTTATTTTAAGGGCTATATTCAGTAAGAATGATATACTTCTTATTTAATGGATTGAAAGACTCTCCTTTGCTGTAATGATAACCTCTTGAAAAGTCAGGGCTTTGAGCCCAAGTAATAAAACACAATGACCATGACAATAGTTTTGATTGTCAATCGAGCCACATCCATGAATCCTACAGACCATCCTAATGGCTTCCATTCACAACTCAAACACAACTGGTCCCAAACTCTTAGGACTAACCCTGTTGCTCACTACTAAGGAATCTGAGGTCTAGAGGACAGGTGACTCTCCCGAGTTCTAAGGCTCATTAATGACAGAACCGGAATGAAGATCCCAGTATCCTCCCAGGTCAATCATTGCTTAAATGTGAGTTACCATCACTTTTTAGAAACCTCCTTTCTGCAAAATTTTCTCCAAAGTGGTACGTGTGGAAATCCTGTGTGTCACACATAATGGAGACCAATAATAAAAATAAATACTTTTTAACCAAGTGGACAGTGACGGCTGATAAAAGAAGTGGTAGCTAAACATTTTTGAAGCCGAATAAATTTTCTCTATGACACTGGATATTTTAGAAGCTAAATAAATTTCCCCAATTATCCTGAGTTACAATAAAAACAGAATGCTTATTTTAAAAACAGAATGAGCCACTTGTAAGATGGTGACAGCTGAGACACATCAAATTAAATTGACTATTATTGTTTCAAGAAAATGAAATTGAGGGAAGAATAATTATTTTTGTTCATTTTTTTCCCTGAGTAATATATAATGAACCAAAAGTATAAATATGATGTTAATTGATCATCTCTGGAGTGTTTTTATGATGCCTGAAGAGTGGAAAAATAATATAAATATACACTGAATCTTTTTCTGTTGATTAAAAAATAATGCAAGCACATATTACAATGAATCTCTTTACACTCAGCAGTGGAGATATACCAGTTTTAAATTCTTCTACTGTAAGTAGAAGCAAAATATTAATCTTTACAACATTCCAAATAGATTTATTCATTTTATGGAGCACACATTCTTTTCCATGAGGAGAAAAATCAAGTTGAGTATTAGAATTATTTTAGTTATTATTCTAGATTGTTGTGTATTTGTGATTATTATTTCTCCAAATTAGAGGAGAGCTATCTGGAAACCATTTCATAAAAATAACTAGTTCATTTGGGGAGATGAAAATCAATCAAATGTAATGTATTATCTTCAAAGGAATTGGAAAACTAATCAAATACCCTGCTTTCTGGATGATAGTGCTACGATTATATTCATTAAGCAAGAACTAGGTAACGGTGGTTTAGATTTACGTACTGAGAAAAAAAACATATTCAGGTAACAAAAATAATGGTGATTGTTTACAAGTAGCTAGATAGGCTGAACCAAAGGGAGGAAAAAAATTTTTTAAGCCTTCTTGTTTTCACTTCTGACAGCCTGCCTTTTAAACTCTAAATTTATTTACTTTCCCTTAACAGTGATCAGATTCTCTGCAGCATTAATTAAACTAATTAATGGAAACGTTGGGGGGGGGGGGCAGGTACTTTCCATGAACATTCTTTTCTATCCTCTCACATTATAGAGCTAGCTTAATTTCAATGCATGGGAAAACAGAAAATTTATTTAGCTGTCTATTCTTTTCTGGGAGGAAAGGGCAGGGTTAACCTCATCACATGGAAAAAATTTACCTTTAGAAAAATAAAAATAGACTAGGATATTTCTAAAGTTCTAAAAAAACACATTGACATTTTTGCTGATTAAGATCTCAAAAGTTCCAAGTGCATTTGCTGTTCCTTTCTGCTTCAGATGAAAGACTACATAGCTCAGGCCAGACTATTGTTTGTCCTTAACTTTGTTTGCAAATTTATTAGTGACCAAAAAAAAAAAAAGAGAGTGACTCATCAAAGATAGACAATTTGCATTTCACTAAAAAATTTAAGGCAAAAGAAAATAAAGCCCACAAAAACATCGGTCAAATACTGGGAAGTCAGAAAGCCTTGACCCTCTCTCCTCCCATGGGGCGGGATTTACAACCTGTGGCTGAGGCCAGAAGGCCAGCTCCAGTGCCTGCAGCCGAATCCCCCTGTCCTGCAGCAATCACGATAATTGGTGGGATCACAGGAAAACACCCTGTAATTCAAGGCAACATTAACTGTGGTCAAAATGGCCCATAAGATAAAAGCACATTTTTCTACTTACAGAATCTAAAATTCATTTTAACAAAAGTTAAGAGCAAAATTTTAATGTGAGAAGTTAAGAGCTTGGAAGTGAATTTATATTATTCTCAAAAAACATCATTCAGACTCAATGACTAAGTTTTCATTTCCCTAAAACGTTCCCAAATATGAATTGAGCAGTCAAGGATAAGAAATTGCTTAGCCAGATATTAACTGTACCTAGCGATTTCTCCTGCAAAACTTTTGAGCAATCTCCCACCATTATTATATTCACAAACCCTTTCTAATTCTATATAACTTTTTTTTTAAAGATGACCGGTAAGGGGATCTTAACCCTTGACTTGGTGTTGTCATCACCACGCTCAGCCAGTGAGCGAACCGGCCATCCCTATATGGGATCCGAACCCGGGGCCTTGGTGTTATCAGCACCGCACTCCACCCAGTGAGCCACGGGCCGGCCCGTAATTCTATATAACTTATGCTTGGTAAATTTCACTTATAAGTCTAAAGTATTACAAAGTTACTAAACATTCATGTCTCACATAAGCACAAAGACCCCCAGGTCGGGTGAGTGGCACTCCACAGGGAGTCCCCGCCAGGCCACACAGTGCTTTCCACCCAGTGAGCCAACCGGCCATCCCTATATGGGATCCGAACCCGGGGCCTTGGTGTTATCAGCACCGCACTCCACCCAGTGAGCCACGGGCCGGCCCGTAATTCTATATAACTTATGCTTGGTAAATTTCACTTATAAGTCTAAAGTATTACAAAGTTACTAAACATTCATGTCTCACATAAGCACAAAGACCCCCAGGTCGGGTGAGTGGCACTCCACAGGGAGTCCCCGCCAGGCCACACAGTGCTTTCTTCATTCCTGCCTTCCTACCTGTCTGCGTTACCTTCTCTTTCTCTCTCTTTTAAGAAAATAAGCTTAAAATATCACATTACCAACCTTTAATTATGTTTAAGAAATTCCTCCTTGAAGGGCTCTCTGACTGACACAAGGTAATTAAATTCTCCAGCAAAATAAGCTACCTATAATTTGGCATCCATTACTGTTTACAGTTTCACTATGTATTGTAGCCATTTGAGATACTTTAAGAAAACACTTCCAATACTGAGATGTTTATTGCATTTTAAAAATATCCATGATCTTAAATATCATGTTTCAAATTACTCCTAAATTCCTTTACAGCACACAACATCAAATATCGAAATAGTGTTCTCACAATATTACACTTGAAAATACCATTTAGGAACATATTTTAGGAAATAGAGGGTTTAAGGCAAGACATTCATTGGAAAAGTTAATTCCTCTCAATCACCAGATTGACAAGATTATTTTCCACCTCTTCAGTGCCTTGGGATACTCAACATACATTCAGCAACAGGGCACGCACCTGACCCTATGGACACAAGCTGAGGTTGTGCGTGCCCACTGAAACATGGAAATATTTTTATATAAGGCGTGGCCCACAGGGACATGGCATGGGAGGGGTTCTTTCACTCCATTTCCAATGTGGTGTACAGGAAATTCCCTTTCTAAATGGTTCCATTCCCCCCCACACACACATAATCTCTTTTCAAACACACACAACCCCCTTGAGAAGGTGCTAAGATCGGTTTCTGTTAACATCCAAAAACAGCCCTTGGAGCCCTTTACCATCACTGCTTTAGTGATGAATGTCTAGAGGCTATTTCTTGATTCTGATTGCAAACATTGCTAATGGTGGAAAAACTGTTCTGTCCCAAAGAGTTTTCTCTTCCATCAAACTTTTTGGATCGTGAGAGTTGAACATTTTCAAGTGTATTCTTTCCTCTCTGCGTTTTTTTCACCGGTAACAACAATAACACTAAGATACCAGCAATGTGAAGGCAGTAATACCAGGAGCTAAAAGAAAAAGGAAAAACATTTATTAAATTTTGATAATTAATAATCCCTAATGACTGAACACTCGTCAAAAGTTCACACACACACCCCCTTATGATGTGTTTATTTACTACATTATTCTTTTATTTTCCCCTTAGGAGATGAAACTCTGCAGTATATGCCTGCATGTGGGTATTTATAAAGCCCTGGATTAACCCAGATGCCTATAAGAAGCTACTAGGTATCACATTACATTCCTCTGCAAGGGTCAGAAGGCCGTGGCTAAACAGAACAAGAACAAAAAGGTACTTAGCAGAACCGGTAGCAAACTGAAAATAATCTCTCCAACACAGAGAACCAAACAGTCAGTAAACAAAGACAGCAGAGGGGTAGTAAAGACTTACTAGTCTGGCCTCCTCCTACTTACTCTAATTAAGTTACAAATATTTTGATGAAATGGGTGATAGACAAGCAATACTGCTTCTTGATGATTACTTTCACGAGATAAAGATCACATTATCAAAGTATTATTAGAAAGATCACTTTCCAAATTATATATAAACCAAACATGACTTCATTTGCATCTACAGCTGTAAGTTCAAGTGATTCTGAACTAAGTACCTGGGACAGA
Organism: Galeopterus variegatus; assembly: GCF_000696425.1. Classification (NCBI taxonomy): domain Eukaryota; kingdom Metazoa; phylum Chordata; class Mammalia; order Dermoptera; family Cynocephalidae; genus Galeopterus; species Galeopterus variegatus. The sequence continues at coordinate 413,451 of NW_007726270.1, read as the reverse complement.
AACTCCCACCAACAGCCCAGTCACATTCAAAAATATGTAATAATTTTGTTAAAAAGGAAATTTTAGCAGGAGTTACTTAATGTCTTCCTATACTAGTGTCTTCCTATATCGTCACACTTGATTCAACAACCTTTTGACCACATACTTTCTGTGTTAGGTCATTCTAAATGGTAGACTAATAAAGAATTTATGAATGAATAAAGTTTTCTACCTCAAAAATATCACTATCTAATATGAGGGGAGTGGAATTTGGTGGGGCAGAGAGAGGAAATAAACAAATAATATGAAATTCAAGACAACAATTTCTGTAATATAGAGATAATTGCAATATCAATGGAATATAAAGGACAGTGAAAAGGAAACAAATGACATATAAGGAATTTATTTTCCTTTGATTATTTAAAAATTAAATTTTTTATAGTACATGTTTATGGGGTCCAGTTTGTTGCTTCAACACATGCATATACTGTATACTGATCTAATCGGAATAGTAAGCATATCTGTCACGTAAACATTTACCATTTATTTGTGGGTATAGCATTCAAGATCCTCTTTTCTCTGTATCTTGAAATATGCAGTGCAATATTCTTAGCTACTGTCCCCCTAGGGCACCCAAACTTGCTGTTCCTATCTGACTGTAACTTTGTAACTTTGTACCAGTCTACCAACTTTTCCCTGGATTTTCCTTTGATTAAAGAAATTAAGATAATAAGTAATTCTTTGTAAAGAGCTGTCTTTTTTTTCCAAATAGGTTTAGGACAAGTAAGCTATTTTTGGTTTCAGGTTAAACCTTTGTGAGAGATGTGAAGGAGTGGTTACCCAGTGGATACTTCTCTGTCTCAATCCCATTCTCATCTGAGGGTTCAATGGTATGAGTCATTCCATAAAGAAACCTGAGGCTGCTTTCTGTAGGATTAAAAAGTAACTGATAATGCATTTAGCAGCAGGAAATGAGGCTATGGTACTATTTTTCTATTCTACCCAATAGCAAGAAACTTTCCTTTAAAAATAAAGTTATTCCCACTGACAAATTTTCAAGAAACACTTACCTGTAAAACATGAATGATGGTTTTATAGAAAGAAGTACAAATGGCACAACTGTGTAACTTATTGCTATTTGAGTTACTGTCCACGTTATAACATCATAAAATAATTTAAGTGGGGGAGGTTCGATGAAATAATGCCTAAAGTTATTTCTCATCTGAAATAAAGAAACAAAAATATTTGCTAAACCTTTAAATTTACATTACTTATAAAATTACACTGGCCAAATCAACTATTTAAAGGATGTGGCGTAACTGAAACTCTCATACCTGGCTGGTGGGAGTCAAAAATGGCACTACCACTAAAGGAAAAGTCGGTTCCAAAAAAACTCATAGAGGTATGCATAAGGGGTGGAGGACGGGGGATGAGGAAGCACACCGACAAAATGTGAACAACTGGTTAATCTGGGTAAAGGGCATATAGAAGTTTTTTTGTAATTTTTCTCTAGGTGTGAAATTGTATTAAAATTAAAAAGTTAAAAATAACACTGCCTAGAGCTCCTTAAATCATATCTGGTAAATTATATAAATAAGTAAAGTTTAATCTATTTTCAATTTTTTCTACCACTGTGAAGTGAGAAACAAGAGCCATTCTTAGCTCTTATTTAAGCTCAGCATTGGTCAAAGAGCACTTATTTTAGTAATGGCAACCACACACACATTCACTAATGGAAGCTAGGAAGAGCTTCTCAAAAACGGTGTTTTCTAATATCCACTATTTTAATAACTTATTTTTAGCTTTCAAAACAGTTAAAACATTTCAGTTATGAAATGTGCAAGCTTAACCAAACATTATTTTCTATTTTCTATTGTATTCCTCACTAATATGCTTATAGGTCAAACATGGCCCTGCTGTAAAGATGCCATATACATTTCTCAGAGGTGAGCAGGTGCCTGGTTAATGGCTCTTCCATGCACAGACCATCATTCTAGTCACTGGCACCAGCTATTCTGTGCCTAGCTCACTGCCCCAGCTGCCATCTACCCTCTATTCCATTCTGTTTGCCAGTGACAAATCCGTTTTCCTAAGGTATGGCTGTCAGCATCCCATTTCCACACTTAAAAACCGTACCTGATTCCCTGATACTGCAGACAGAATAGCATTAGGCTCTTTCCCAGCCTGGTGTTCAAGTTCTTCTATTATTGCCCTCCTCCTTTCCCCCATCTGCCTATCTATAATTATTCACTATTTATGCATGCATGAAATTTCTGCTTCAATTAGATTTGCTTGTCACTCCCCAAATACACCATGCACTTCCTTTCTTTTTTTCTTTTTGGCGGTTGGCTGATACGGGGATCCGAACCAACTGAAGTAATGGGCCAGCTCTACTATGTGTTTTCAAACTTGGTTTTGCTAATGCTGTTCTCATGCCTAGAATGTCATTTTCTCCCCCATTTCTTTATTCACTATTAAAATAACTTTCATCTTTCAAGCCCATATCCAAACACTTTCCTAATGAAATCATCTCTAGTTAACCAACCCCATCTCTAAACACCTATGATACTATCTACAAAACCCATGGAATCTATCATCTATGCTTTATGACGTGCATGTGCATACACCTATATACCTAATTAGACGACAGACTACCTGAAGGTACAGCCCTTAGTTAATACTTCTTGATATTTTCTTCATATTCTCCCAAGGTACCTTATAATTGAATACAGTAGATATCTGCTAGTTTGTTAGATGAAGCCATCTTACCTATTAAGTGCTATGATAAGCTTGGTTAAACACCATTTTTGTCATGTCACTTTCCTCGAGTTGACTTCCAAGGATTTAGACTAAATTATCCTTCACCTCTCCTTTCCCATGTCACCAACCTAATTTCTCGATTGCTTCCCAAAATATTACTCCAGGTTCCAACCAAGCAAATACTCTAAATAATCGTGCTCCACTTCTAATGTGGTGTCCACCAACAGAACAGCCCATCCATATTCCACTCCTTATCTAAAAGGAGACCCAAAGTTATAGCTTTCAGGAAACATTTCTAAAATAAACCTACTCATTCTGATCATCTTTATTTAACTCAAGTTCTTATCTCTCCTTCAGAAAATTCTGTAAAGACAAGTGACATTTGTGAGTGCCTCTGATGTGCCAACCACATAAAAACAAGTCTCCTCCTCTGATGAACTAGGCATGGGGTCTAGCACATGGTGGGCACTCAGTAAACACGCACACAGTCACACACCTCACTCCCAGGGGAGAAGACCATGCTGATCACAGCCAAAGAAATAGGTCTACCTTAGAAAAGAGACTAATTATTTAGCCTTATGTAACAGTTCAAATGAACCACTGAATTATAAAATAAAATGCTTGATACTTACAGCTCGTGCTGCTAATGTCATTAACACCCCTGTTAGAAACGTTAGATAATATCCTGGGTACACCCCATGCCAAATGGCAGACAGAATGAACGTCTGGATAGTTGGACTGAAGGAAGCTCGTTCATAACACACCCTAGAAACCATGAAAAACATGGAGACCCAAGAGGCGTGAATGATCTGAGTTTACAAAGCCTGCAACGATCATTATTACCTGACGGGATTTAGGGTAACCAAGAAAACAAATACACCTTATGTTAGCAATAACTCAATGTGTGATCTCAGGGACATTACAGCTATAAAGTGTCAAATTTAGGAACATAATTTAATTACCATCTTCTTACTGATACATATGACGGTTCTTCAAAAAGTTCATAGAAAGATTTGTACTATCTTTTAATTCCATTTTTCCACAAACTTTTTGAAGTACCCTCGTATAATAGCTAAAACTAACATTTCCAGTGTTTGGGAGCCTATACAATTTACAAAAAAATAAATTTTAACTAATATTAAAGTTATTTTTATTCTGTGTTATTTTATTACTTTCTTTAAAAATATCAACAACTTAAATTGACACAATATCATTATTCTTTCTGGCAAACAGGCTGTGCTTAGTTCAAAGTTCTCCTCTAACAGGATAGAGAACTCAGATGAAAATAAGGTTTTCCTAAGGGACCAAATTTAAAATATAACACAAAAAACCCACAATAGATTAGCTCAGAGAATCTGCAGAACTTGGGAGACTGACAGGTACCATGAAGTGATGATACATTTTGGATACCTCAAGATACTACGAAAGAAGGCCGCTCAGAGCCCTACCATTACAGGGACAGTTTTTTATTAAATAAACTCAAAACAAGGCAATAAGTTTACTGGGATGATGAGCAAGAATCCTGGGAGTCTGCGTGCAGTTCCCTAGCTCAGGCTTTGTGCACGCCCCTCTGCTGGGCCGCCTGACCTTTGCCCGCACGCAGCTCCAGCACCAGCTACTCCCGAGAAGGCGCCCCTCATTTCCTGGCACGCCCTCACTGCTCCTGCTCTCTCTCAGCATGTGTCCAGTGACACGGCTGTGTTTTTAACAAGATTGTGAACTCTGTGACTGCATGGGCTGAAGCTGCTTGTCTCACACATTTTTGTATCCTGTTCCTAACATATAAAGATTCTTGAATTGAAATATTTAAAACTTCAAAAACCAGGGCACATGTAAAGTGACTGCACAGATACTTTTTATTTTTTAATCAAATCTCCAATAAATGAGGCAGGAGTTACAGTGGAGGACACTGGTGCCCTCACACTGGCAGAGGCCTTTAAAGGCAGGCCGAAGGGGCAGTGACAGCTACGTTCATGACTCAAGCCAAATGGTTCTGATATGATAGTGCCGTGCTCTGGAGGGTGCTAACAGTGTTCCCTGGGTAACACCAAGGTCACAATGTCACTCAACACATCGGTAATTTAATCAAGAATCTGAACTCAATCAGTGAAGCTCAACGTCAAGTACCAGATGCCAAAGCACATCTAAAGATTGTTCTTGAGGGAACATACCTTTTAAGCCAAAGAGCTGTCTGAATATTCCAATTATCGAGAAACATCTTGAAACTTGTTGACATCTGAAAAACAAAGGAACTTTTTTCTTCGGCCAACGAAATAATGAAGCTTTAAATATAAGTAATAATGTTTTATTGTGCTAAATAATTAAAATTAAAAATTACTTAACAATGATGGTAGTGTATTGACTTGTCTTTCCCTAATACTGTTTTTCTAATATAGTAACATCACTCTATAAAAGTTTATTTTGGGGAACATCTATGAGTAAATGGATTATCACCACTTCCTCCTATACACTAACATTTACAAGGGTTGTCATAAAATTAATCCAAAGAAATCCCTGATGGAGTTCACAAATGCCCGTTCAACAACCTGTCCTCTTGTGCTGGGGACTGGAACATCTGCCTCAGGATCTTCTTTCCCCCACAATCCACCATCCTTTCAGGGGAAGTGGACATTCACAGCAATGACCCACTCAGTGACCCTTGTCTCTGTCCCTGGCCACTCGATCTTGGAACCCCCTGGCTCTATGCTACCCCTGAAAGACTAAGTCTGCACACCCATCTTCCAAACCATGGCTTCTTATCTCTCCAGACTCCTCACCCACGTTACTCCCACTAATGTTTCCTTTGATCGTCCCCTGGCCTGTCTACTTCCATCCTATGTAACTGTCTCCTCCTCTGGCTTTCATTTCCTTCTTACCATCTTAGATTCAATGGTGCATTATTTACTGTCTCTTGTCAAAATCCTGATGTTTTAGTTTCTTTTTCCTTTCAACTCACCTACCTATCAAAAAATTCTAACCCTAGATCAGCCATACTGTCCATCTCCCCTCCTGGTAAGACCTGCACCTGAGTGCAGAACACCACATCCCATTCTAAACCTTTGTCAGAAGTTCATGGTTTTCGGGCCGGCCCGGTGGCGCACTGCGCTAGTGCGCTGCTTGGGAAGTGCGGCAGCGCTCCCGCCGAGGGTTCGGATCCCACATACAGACCGGTTCCCGCTCACTGGCTGAGCGAGGTGCGGGGGCAACACCGAGGGTTGTGATCCCGTTGCCGGTCCCGGTCCGGTACGGGGGCAACACTGAGGGTTGCGATCCGTTGCCGGAAACGGAAAAAAGACAAAAAAAAAAAGAAGTTCATGGTTTTCTACTTCAACTGGGCCCTCAACCTACCAAACAACTCTTGTTCCCCTCGACAGTTCATTCTTCTCTTCTTGAAAACAGCTACTGGATTCAACCTTTTGAAATTGTGTTTTGTTTTGTTTTGGGTAAGTCCAAAAGAGGTAAATATCAGCAACTTCAGACAGTTCAATCTAATACCTAATAAGATATCCCCATGTCTATTGCTCATCCTAGCACCCCCTCTCCCTCACAACAGGTGACTTGGCCTCTTGTTTTAGAGACGATACAAATTGTCAAACTCCAAATTCTCACCATCAAAACTTCAAACTCAGCCGCACGCACACCTCCCCTGCCTGCTTCTGCCTGGATAGGGGTGAGGTGGTGGCCCTTCTTCTTTAGGGTCAAGCTCTCCACCTGTCCTCTACATCATATCCCCCCTTCCATCTTCTCAGGGCCCTCAGCTGTAAGTCTCTCTCTCCTTCTCCTGTATTTTCACACTCTCCCTCTTCAAATAGTCTCCTAATTAGTAAACAAGTGTGAATCTCTCATTTTAAGGCAAAATTAAACAAAACAAAAAGCTCTCTTCCCTGTTCCCCTTAACTATTGCCCTATCTCTGTTTTCCTTCCCTTTATGGGTAATAAACTTCCCAGTGTTGTATAATCTGGCTTTACGCCAATCCTACCCTGAAACTTCTGTTTACAAAACCACAAACAATCAGGGCACTTAGTCCTTGTCTCACTTGATATCTCGGTGGCATTTAGTGCTGATGAACATTCCCTCATTCAGAAAAATTAACTCCTTTCTTGACTTTTTCTTATACCATGCATTCTCAACAGGGGTGATATCACCTCCATGAAGAGGGAAAGTGGTTCTTAAGGAGCGAAAAAATCTTACCCTTTTTATGTATAAAGCACATACGAATATACATGTATGGTACATCAGTAGATACACAGTATATCTGGTATTAAAATTCATGGGGGGATGATTAGGGGAAAATGTCTCAAAAAGCTCCTTAAGGTGGTAGTAATGAACAAAAGGTTACAAAGACTATGATATATCCAACACCCAACTTAAACAATTATCCATTTCGCTTTCTCCTTCCCCATTTGTACACTGACATTGTTAAGAATATTTCAAGGCAAATACCAGACATCTTATTTCACCTGTAAATAGTTCAGAATTTACGTCCAATAAATAAGGACTTTTAAAAAACCATGATCAGACCTAACAAAATTAATAATTCCTTAACATCATCTAATACCCACTTTGTATTTAAATATCCCTGATTGTTTAAAAAAAAAGTCTTTTTTCAGTTGTTCAGTCAGGATCCAAAAAAAGTTCAGATGGTGCATTTAACACAAAAAATTGTGTCATATATCCTATAAAATTTCTCCCTTCTGGGCCTGGTGTTTAAGTTACTTCTCCATACTCCACATTCCCTCCAAATTTAGAAGGATCTGGAGGCCTGATCAAGGTTTAATCATCTCAGCAAACTACTGCAGAGAGGGCGTTGCGGTTCCTCACCTCTGCGGGCACTTGATGCCTGAGAGCCACTAGTAGTAATGCTAAGATCACGGTGGGTCCAGCCCAATCCACTCATTATGAGGTTCCCTGTCAACCTTTCTCCTGAAGCTTTGGTAATTTCTCCTATTTGGAATAATCCTCGTCACAGACTGGCAAAACCACGTCCGCGCATGGTTTCCTTCTCTCTGGCTACTCCTCCTTAAACGCCTACTCTCGCCCAGCCTCCAATACTGGTGCTCCTTTGGGGACTCTCGCCGCTTCTCTCTCTCTCTCCCAGAGGTCTCATATGGCTACTTTCTCGCTTTCTCCCGGGGCTTAAACTGGCTACATGCTGATAGTCCCCATACTACAATCTCAAGCTTAGACATCTCTGCTCAGTGTCTGAACACTCATTTGCCTGCTGGACAAGTCATTAAGTCTGATATGTGAACACATTATCTTTCCCTTCAAACCTGTGCCTATTCTTGGTTCCTTATCTCAGTGAAAGGTATCACTATAAACCTAGTTGCTTAAACCAGACGTCTGGGCTTGAGCCATAACCCATTCTCTCTTGCTGACTCCCATTTGTCACCTCTTATGCAATCCTCTTACGCAGCTGCCTTGATGTGTATGTCTTTTTAGCCCCACTGGCAGTCTCCTGGTTTAGGTCACCAATACCTTGGATCAACACAACAATCTCCTCACAGATCTCTCTGTCTCTTGAGGGCAACACATTCTACATACCAGATCCAGGGGTCGTCAAAAAGTTCATGGAAAGATTCATATTATCTTTTAATTTCATTTTTCAATGCACTTTCTGAAGTATCCTTGTACGGTCACCTCACTTGCCTGCATATGTAACCCACCCGCCATGCACCATCACTCTTATACGAAAGTTCAAAACTCTTAATCTGGCCTCCACACTGCTCGGCCTGGCTCTACCGCTCCAGACTCATCTTTCACCATCTACACTAAAAATCTGCATGCGCCACACACCCATCCTCACCCCCGCAGGCTGCTCCCTCTACCTGGAGTGCCTGGCTATCTCCTACTTATCATTTAGGACTTGGCATAAGACATTATTTTCTTTAGGACACCCTTTCCAAGCCACCTAGTCTAAGTTGGATTCCTATCTTAGAAACACCCACATGCCCTATACTTCTCGCATCATAAGCTACTTTTCTGTATTCTGTAATTCCCTACTAGACTAAAGCTCCATGAGGGCCCAGATTGTACCTGTCTTATTCACTGGATCCTCAGTGCCTGGGGCACATGGTTGATGACTAATAAACATTGGTTGAATAAAAAAATGAGTATTAAAAACTCTTTTTTTTTTTTTTGTCTTTTTCCATGTCCGGCAACGGATCGCAACCCTCAGTGTCGCCCCCGTACCGGACCGGGACCGGCAACGGGATCGCAGCCCTCGGTGTTGCTCCCGCGCCTCGCTCAGCCAGCGAGTGGGAACCGGTCTGTATGTGGGATCCGAACCCTCGGCGGGAGCGCCGCCGCGCTTCCCAAGCGGCGCACTGTAGCAGTGCACCACCGGGCCGGCCCTTAAAAACTCTTAAGTACCAATCTTGGGACATTACATCACAATCCATGAAAGCAAACTAGGGTACTTAAAGTATCATATGGTTACTGACTTAATGACTTACTAACCTCTATTTGCTGAATTCTCAAGTTGGAAATTAGGTCCCAATGAGCAGCTCCATTTTTGTCATATCCTCTGAAACCAAAGCCTGCAGCATTATTAATAGCATCAGCTGTAGTAAACAAAGTAAAAAAAAAAAAATAAGTATTAAGAACCTATACATCAATCTACCATTTTCTCCTAGAAGGTGTATGTTATCATACACTATGATCTTTTTATTCTTAAATAGTAAAAAATAGATTTGTTCTAATTTTTAGGAGAGGTCAGAAACATTATCACATAAAGTGAAAATAACTACCCCATCACGGACAATTTGGTTAATCATCAGAACATCAGACATCAAGCATGAGCTGAGGGCAGGTGGAGTGTCAGAGCTGCTAAGGACCAGAAGGCTAAACGTGAAGACAACACAGGAAGTAGCTTTCCAGTATCAGAATGATCCAGAGGAATACTGCAGAGTGTGCTCTGCCAGCTGTTAAGGAATCACCAGAGGGATGTCTTGACCTAGGATCACCATGTTCTTTTTAAGCACATATTTGATCTTTATTATAAATAAGAACATAAATGAGGCATAATATTTTCATTTCATTTTTTTTCTTTCTTGGCTCATCAGAACCCACTTTATGCATGTCTCCAGAATTCGTTTTCTAATCCTTTCACCACAATGCTCGATGAGTCATTTTTGCTATACACACTTGCTTGATTAGGCTACAGAGGAAGCTTCTGCCTCAAATGAGCCCTTTTCCAACCAACTGGAAAAGTGTTTATATTTATGCTGTTTGGGTCATGACCAAAGAATAAACAAACCGAAATCCATCATAACCCAGCAAATTAGTATGCCTACATAGACATATATCCTTAAATTATTTTATTCTTTATTAGTGCTTTTTAGTATATCGAACAGAACTCTAAAAAAAATCAAACCTAGCAAAAAAGAAATAAACCAGCAAGATTTATCCCTCTGTCAGGTTTAATGAGGTAAGCTGTATTTGGTCAAAAACAGGAGCCCAAAAGGGAAGCCTATCAATACAGTAATGTTCGATCTACTAATAATACGCGCAGCACACCCTGCCAATGCTGCTGGAGCAACCCCTTCCTCCCTCATGGCTGCCACCACTGCTGATTCCTTCCCTTACTCGTTCTCTCCATCTTTTCTGCCTACTGTGATCTGAGAGCAACTCAGCTCCTAACCAGCTCCCATCTCACAAAAGGACTGACCCAGGGCGCGGTCAACAAAGAAGAAAGGAGAGAACCTGGGGAGATCAAATTGCAGGTGTCCAAGTTCCGTCCCCCCAACTCCCTCCACAGACTCAGCCTGATCTTCACCTCAGGTAACCTGAGAAAGCTTCCAAGTTTTCATTAATATAAACAGGAATGTAGCAATTTCTGATTCCAAATACCTGACCATTAACATCAATTTAAGCTTTCATCTGTCCCTACACAAGCTAAGTCAATGTTTCTCAAATGTGAGTTAAAGGGGAATAACTGTGCAGAATCCAAAAAATCACTTTTTTGAAGAGATGAGGGAGAAAAGGCAGGACCACAGGGGTGTGGAGCTCTAAAAGCCTGAATCGTATTTTGAGAAACCCTGTATTAAAAAATTAAACACTATAGTATCAATAGCCACTTAGTACCAATGAAATAGTAAACTCAAAAATGTGTATGTGGACACCAAAATAAGCAAGGTAATTATCCACATAATCCAGAATATACTTATATTGTTCTTTTTAAAATTATCACCACAATGCAAAAATAAAATGAAAGAATTATTTTGGAGCTCTTGGATTCCTGAACGCATATTCTTGGACCTCCAGAGATCATTAAACTCCAATGTGACAACAAAATAAACAGTTTTAAAAACCAAAAGAGGCAGAGGAGAGAAGAGAGGACTGTGCGCAGCAGTGTTGCAGCAAGCCTTCTGTCCAACTCCTCTACTGACACAAAATTCAAACTTAGACTTTAGGTCTTACCAGTACCAAGACCAAAACTGTTACTCGTACTGGTTGAGATAGTAGAGACATAGTATAAGTATTTATTTAATTAACTAACGTTATAGCCTTATGGCTAAGAATTCTTTAAATTCTTTAAAAGTAGTTCAATTTCAAATTGTTATTCTTATATATTCTGATGTGTTTATTTTCTTAAAGAAGAATCAGGGAAAAGGAATTAACTCACCTTTTCCTCATTTTTCACACCAAATACTGAGAATGAGGGTATCAGAAGCCTCTTAAGAGTAATTTTTAATTGTCATAATTATAGCAAAGAAATAATAAATAAATCTTGTACATTTTTACATATTTATAAAAATCTTGTGATTTTCTCAAAACCCTTATGAATTCAATGACCTATTTCCACTGACAGATTTTCAACAATTAGATGTCCAATCAAACCCAAAAATGTGCAGATAAATCTTGTAGTTCAACAAATAGGTCACATTATTATAAAACCCTACAAATACTAGGTTGGTCTGGGAAAATTCTCAGTCTTAATTTAAAGTCAGAATTTAACTAGCACAATAGGTGTACAACATCTTCAGAAATCTCATTATTATTGATGTTTACATCTGGCTAGAATAAAAAATTCCAATCCTTAAAAAAATAAATTTAAAATCCATACAAGGTAACATTATATTTTAACTGGCCATTAAATTGCCAGGTTAAAGTAACTTTTAACGATGTTATTGTGTGCAATTGTATGCTAAAAGACGGAAAACACTGATCCTAGTCCCAAACTATATTTTATTATAACCAAAATAAAATCAACAGTAAAATGCCAATCCTCAGGCCTGTTAAATTGGCTTGGCCCAAAGCAGCCTTCCAACTTGGGTAATAAGTTTGTCCCAATATTATCTCTGTATGTAGTGATGTGACCTAGCCTAATGTGCAAGCAAGTTGTAATCTAACCCAGGATTATGCCCTCATTACTAAGCAATTAAATCTTAGCCAATCATAGTAGCCAAACCCCCAGCCAATCCCAGGCCTAAAGCTGACAAATTATGACCATACCAGGGTACTTCAAAAAGTTCGTGGAAAAATAGAATTATAAGAAAAGTGGTGAAGTAATGGATACAAAAATATGCTATCTACCCCTAAGTAAGTTATTGTACAGTATATGCATATTATGGAAATAACATACTGTACCCCACAAATATATACAAGTAAATGTTAAAATATTTTGAATAAATAAAATAAAATACATAATATTTTTTTAAAAGATCATATGAATCTTTCCATAACTTTTCTATGTACCTTAGTATACGGCAAATGCCAACTGCAGCCAATCAGGTTGTTTCTGTGTGTCCCTTCCTTTTCTCTGGCAATAAATATGACCTGCACATGTGGTGAGGTGGGAGCATTCTGAACCACCTTTGGTCCGGAATGCTGCCCAGTTCTAGAACCCTTTTCTTGTTCAAATAGACTTTGTTAAATTGAACTGGTCTTGGGTTTTTTCTTTTCCAGGCCTTATTATTGACCTTGTTTTGCTGATGTTTCTTTGTGCATTTGTTCAAAAACTCAATGAGAACCAAATATATACAAGACAAGTAGGACACAACCTTAAGAACAAAGAGGTTTGTTATCTAGTGGGTGAGATAAAAGAAGACACATACAAGAGGTTTCACTTTATCCAGTGAAGAGTCTCTCCACTTCAGTCCATCCTCCAAAATGTGGCCAGAACTATCTTCTACCAACATCAGCCTGCCTAAAGTCTCTTGTGGCTTGTTCAGCAGAGCGGGCGAGGTCTTGTGAAAGCTCTGTTTCTCCTTCCCAGTTCCCTCTTTCCTCCACGGCCCTTGCGACACCTTTCACAGAAGGCTAGGCACCTCCACACCTCTCTGCTCATGAGTGCAAAACTAACCATTTTCACTTGCTGAAATCACAACCTTAAAGGCACATGGAATGCTATATTTTCTCTACTATGTGCTCTGTGGGCCAGGCATAACTGCCAACCTATGGTGAACAGTCTGTTTAACAGATATTAATACAATACAATCATACGAAATTATAAGTGTCTTGAGACTAAGACATACCATTTTAGTACCTATTCTGGCTCGCACAGATTCTAGCATACGATAAGGCATTCAATAAATATCTGCTGTCTTTTCTTTGATCCACTATTTTTGTCTTATAATAAAATGGGCTTTGATCCAGTTTTTACAATATCCTTATATATGAGCTGTAAGGTTTGTGTCTTCTACATAGATAACCCTAATTTTTCTAACAGGTCTTTAACTATGTATCTTCAGAAGGGTACTTTCATGGCTATCTATAAGATATACTTTAACACATACACAGAAAAGTCTATTTACATGTTGCTTACCTAACGTCCATGCAAAATAGTATTTGGGTCTGGCAGCCAAAAGAGAGACATACAAATAGGTAACCTTTGTCGGCCAGGAAGCTGTAGCTTGAAAATGCTCATCGATGTTGTATTCCACAGGTAACATTTTAGAGATGGTCAAGTGAAATAATAAGGAAAGTCCACAGACTAAGAGCTTCTGAATAACTGCAATCTGAAAAATGTAAGACATTGTTTTTAATTCACTTTATGTATTACTGACAGATTAATCTTCCTGAATGTAGTATCAACCCCATAACTTTCCTGATCACAAAACAAGAGCTACATTGCACTCGGCATTTAAAGTCTTCCGTGGACTCACAGCATGAACATTTCCAGCCTTATCTATAACTACTACCTAGGAGTTATGGCTCAACTCACACTAAAATCTCAATTTGTGTTGTCAGAACTTTCAGGAAATACAAAATCTAAAAGCAAGCACAAGTGCAGAGGTGTGAATGGAAGTGAATATAAAAAAATAGGAATAATAATGACCTTATATGAATTGGATTTTATCTGAATTATATATATATATATTCCATTCTGCTTTTTCTATATTTTCCAAATTCTAAGCATTTCACGGACATTATTTTTTTTTTAATTTTATTTTGTCGATATACAATGTGGTTGATTATTGTGGCCCATTACTGAAACCTCCCTCCCTCCTCCCTCCCCCCCCCCCCCCCCCCCCC